>NC_084627.1:38896241-39138741 GCF_033978795.1 Nerophis ophidion | reverse complement strand
AGCTGTGCTGTTGTCCTACAAGCACTCGAATTCATCGTCCCTGCCAGGAAAATGTCCCCCCTCCCACACCTGATACAGTATATTTCATTATGCATTTATTGACATGAATTATTGATAGGGCTCCGTGTGTGCATTGCACAGGCACTCCTCCAGAATGTTCCGATATCAACCGTGTGGCAAACAAGCGCAAAGCAGAATTTTTGACAGGCGTTTGTCACGTTTCGATTTTGATGAATGACACTTCAAAACGTTCAGCTCGTGATGGATCGCTGCTGCTGAGACCTCATAGAATTCCAATTTGGACGTCGAAGAGGTCGCAAATAACTCCGTTTATTTCTCTTCAGCATCAACCACTGATCATGTGGATGCAGCCAAAAACAAAAAATACTGACGGTCTAATTCCCTCGGGCGCACATCGGGCAATTTTGACTTTCCTGCTGAGTATTTTCTACTTTAGAACCTTGTCCTTTTAACCTTTGAGTCGGCTTTGACCAAAAAACTGTTTGCATTTTTTACCATTTTCGACATATGTGCTAAACTTAAAGGGTAGGGCTGAAATTTGGCCACTTAGTTTCAAAGAGGTTTTTCTTTGAAATGGCATCATATCACTTTTTGCCAAATTATTCTAAAAAAGGGATACCTTATTTCCCCGGACCATAGGGCGCACCGGTCTATTCAGTTCTTTTTTTCATACAAAAGGCGCACTGGATTATAAGGCGCATTAAAGTGAAGTGAATTATATTTATATAGCGCTCTTTCTCTAGTGACTCAAAGCGCTTTACATAGTGAAACCCAATATCTAATTTTCATATTCAAACCAGTGTGGGTGGCACTGGGAGCAGGTGGGTAAAGTATCTTGCCCAAGGGCACAACGGCAGTGACTATGATGGCGGAAGCGGGGATCGAACCTGCAACCCTCAAGTTGCTGGCACGGCCGGTCTACTGACCGAGCTATACCGGCGTCGGTCGGTCAGTCGGTCGGTCGGTCGGTCGGTCGGTCGGTCGGTCGGTCGGTCGGTCGGTCGGTCGGTCGGTCGGTCGGTCGGTCGGTCGGTCGGTCGGTCGGTCGGTCGGTCGGTCGGTCGGTCGGTCGGTCGGTCGGTCGGTAGTTAGGTAGGTATAGCTAAGTAGGTGTAGCGAGGTATGGGTAGGTAGCTAGGTAGGTAGCTAGGTAGGTATAGGTAGCTAGGTAGGTAGCTAGGTAGGTATAGGTAGCTAGATAGGTATAGGTAGGTAGCTAGGTAGGTATAGGTAGCTAGGTAGGTAGCTAGGTAGGTATAGGTAGCTTAGGTAGGTATAGCTAGGTAAGTAGGTAGGTAGGTAGGTAGGTAGGTAGGTAGGTAGGTAGGTAGGTCGATATATAATTTATAGGTATATAAAAGGGGTCATATTATGATTTTTTTTCTATATTTAAAACACTTCCTTTTGGTCTACATAACATGTAACGGTGGTTCTTTGGTAAAAAAATGTTTCATAAATTATCAATCAATCAATCAATCAATCAATCAATCAATCAATCAATCAATCGATCTATCTGTGGAAGTTGCTTCCTAACGGTTCCAGTGACATACACATCACAACAGTCAGGCGTGCCAAGTTGACAAAGTTTTAAGTGTTTTTTTTCTTTTACAAGACCTTTCCGAAATGCTTCCCAGCATGTCGTGACTTTGCAGTCACTCCCAGACCTCTCTCATCCTCCGCTCCGGGCCACTTACTGTTAAAGACAACAGATGATTAGATTAACGCGTACCACCTGTGAAATCTAATCAACAGCCAGCTGTGTCTCGCCGTCAGCACATGCCCAGCCCCTGCCCGCTGGTGCTCATCCTCAGTACCATGGACAGCGGTGGTGACTTTTTCTCCTGTAGGCTGCTGACTACACCTCCCCCCACACAATCAATCAATCAATTAATCAATCAATCAAAGTTTTTTTTAAATAGCTCGAAATCACGAGTGTCTCAATGATATCCTCGGCTCAGATGCCACATCAGGGCAAGAAAACTCAACCCAATGGGTTACAATGAGAAACCTTGGAGGGGACTGCAGATGATTATTGCTTTAGTGTCAAACTTACAGAACACAGGTAGAATGTGCTATCAACATGTATTATCACGATATACCAATATATCATGCATGGTCTATATCACACAAGCCTATGATGGATTTATCATTATTATTATGAAGCTATTACTATATTACATACTCTGATCATTAGAGGTGTCCGATAACATCGGACTGCCGATATTATCGGCCGATAAATGGTTTGAAATGTGGTATCGGAAATTATCGGTTTCGGTTTCAAAAAGTAAAATGTATGTTTTTTTAAAACGCCACTGTATGTAGTGGTACACGGACGTAAAGAGAAGTACAGAGCGCCAATAAACCTTAAAGGCACTGCCTTTGCGTGCCGGCCTAATCACATAGTATCTAAGGCTTTTCACACACATAAATGAATGCAACGCATACTTGGTCAACAGCCATGCAGGTCACACCGAGGGTGGCCGTATAAACAAATTTAACACTGTTACAAATATGCGACACACTATGAACCCACACCAAACGAGAATGACAAAAACATTTCGGGAGAACATCCGCTCCGTAACACACCACAAACACACCAGAACAAATACCCAGAACCCCTTGTAGCACTAACTCCTCCGGGACGCAACAATATTCACCACCCGCTACCAAAACACTGGAGTTGTCATTAGGCGAGGTTAATGTGTGTGTGTGTGTTTCTCAAAACAGTCATAATGCTTGCTAATGTACACAGTGTGTACCCATCAGTATCCGATGAAGTTGAAGGTTTATGCACTTGTATTAGTGTGCAATAAACCAACAACACCCAGACTATTTAAATGCATTGTTAATCAATTATGTACATTATTGGCCATTTATTGATATGTTGCACATTTTTGATAATGAATGGATTAAATAATTTTCTGTAATTACTGCTTCAGTCGTATAGACACCCCCTCCTATGATGTTTTACTCATTTGTGTGATGAATAGTTGTTATCACTGCTGTTGAGACAAGGGGTTGAAAAGATTCATCGGCAAAGTTGACAGAAATCGCTCATAAAATTTGTCAGAAAAACGCGAGCGATGACGTCACCGACAAATAGTTTTAATTTGATAGGTGAAGCTTTCTTCGCACTGAACTAGAAGTCACCATGTGTAGGTTTTATTCCTGTGTAACAAGAGTACCGAATTTGGTACTTTATACAGGTACCAACCTATAAAACCAGTACTATTGGGTACCGATTCACTTAAAATCAAACGGAAACGTATTTTCATACCTTTGTTGCACACTGTGTCACGTCCGGCCAAAACTTGGCAAGCAAACAGACCTTTTTGCCTCTGTAATATAATTTTCCATGCCAATGAAGTGTATTTCTGGTCTTGTCACCCCTTTTCGGGCAGAAGGGTAACACGACACTGCGGTTGGATCAAAAGAGATGTCGGAGCCGAGTTGCTGGACAAAAAGTTGCTTTATTACAAGCGAGTGTCATTATACAGGTCTGCAGTACCTGGAGGAGCTAAATTAAAAAATGAAGGACTCCTCACCTGGAGAAACCACACTAGCAGTCTTATATTCCTTCTTTTTCTGTCCGGGTGTAGGCTAAGTCAGGACAGCACAACCTGACCATGTAAGGAGATGTTAGTGTTTAGTGACTGGGAAGACAACAGATGTATACCACAACTTGTAGGTTGACGTTTAGGATAAACATGGAATCTCTCTGCCTGGATAGAGCTAAAACTTTTGCATTCCGAAGCCTGGTTTTATTGCTTTAATTCGTGAGAGAGCTAATTCCAGTCCACATGCGAATATCCGACTAAGCCTCCTTCTCAACCGTTATTTACTTAAACCTGGTGGTTCGCTTTCTCCAAGTTGAATATCTGTCCAGAGTCGGGATCCGGAGTGGACCGCTCGTCTGTGCATCGGTTGGGGACATCTCTGCGCTGCTGACCCGTCTCCGCTCGGGATGGTCTCCTGCTGGCCCCACTATGGACTAGACTCTCATTATTATGTTAAATCCACTATGGACTGGACTTTCACAATATCATGCTAGACCCACTCGACGTCCATTGCATCCGGTCTTCCCTAGATGGGCGGGGTCACCCACATCTGCGGTCCTCTCCAAGGTTTCTCATAGTCATTCACATTGACTTCCCACTGGTTTGTGAGATTTTCTTTGCCCTTATGTGGGCTCTGAACCGAGGATGTCGTTGTGGCTTGTGCAGCCCTTTGAGACACTTGTGATTAAGGGCCACATAAATAAACATTGATTGATTGATTGATTGATTGATTGATTGAATATAAACATTCACCATATGTTGAACATAATATGAGTTAACATAATAAGAGGGGCGGCATACCTCGGTTGGTAGAGTGGCCGTGCCAGCAACTTCAGGGTTCCCGGTTTGATCCCCGCTTCCGCCATCCTAGTCACTACCGTTGTGTCCTTGGGCAAGACACTTTACCCACCTGCTCCCAGTGCCACCCACACTGGTTTAAATGTAACTTAGATATTGGGTTTCATTATGTAAAAAGCGCTTTGACTCACTAGAGAAAAGCGCTATATAAATATAATTCACTTTACTTCACTTGATTAATACAATACGCCAACAAAGCCTGATAAAGAGCACTCAAAAGTTGGGAATAAAAGCTACAACTAAGATGCATGTTACAGGTAAACTAGTGATGTGCTATAAGTACAATACTTACAGTATGAACATTTTGTAGGACTAAACAAAAGACAAGACTACGCAACGAGGGCTAACTTAAATGAATGCATACTTGCAAATGAAAACGACATAAGACAACTAGACAGCTCAGTTATCATTATTAAATCCTACATTATAAAAATAAGATTTTATCAGTAAACAAATCGACATTAATACGTAAGCACACTAAAAATTGGTGCCGATAAATAATGATAAAATTCCCAGGTACTGTATTGTTTATATTTATGATAGTGTATATGTAAGGGTACAGTGGAGAAGGAGACGGCACTGAGTCGGGGACGTCGCTTAGCCTTAGGCGTGTTTATTAATACTATGGTATGAAGTGTGCAACTAACCAAAATATGCGGTGTGCGACTATGTGTTGAAGGTGCGTGTTGTGAAAAATGCGAAAGTCCAGAGAGGGCAAGGCAGGCTCGGAAGTCTGTGAGCATGGGAGAGGTCGAGGGCTGGAGAGAGGCGTCAATGTCCGTATGCTAGGGGTGTAACGGTACACAAAAATTTCGGTTCGGTACGTACCTCGGTTTAGAGGTCACGGTTCGGTTCATTTTCGTTACAGTAAGAAAACAACAAAATATCAATTTTGGGGTTATTCATTTACCAAATTTCAATCAATCAATCAATCAATCAATGTTTACTTATATAGCCCTAAATCACTAGTGTCTCAAAGGGCTGCACAAACCACTACGACATCCTCGGTAGGCCCACATAAGGGCAAGGAAAACTCACACCCAGTGGGACATCGGTGACAATAATGACCCAGTGGGACGTCGGTGACAATGATGACTATGAGAACCTTGGAGAGGAGGAAAGCAATGGATGTCGAGCGGATCTAACATGATACTGTGAAAGTTCAATCCATAGAGGAGGAAAGCAATGGATGTCGAGCGGATCTAACATGATACTGTGAAAGTTCAATCCATAGAGGAGGAAAGCAATGGATGTCGAGCGGGTCTAACATGATACTGTGAAATTTCAATCCATAATGGATCCAACACAGTCGCGAGAGTCCAGTCCAAAGCGGATCCAACACAGCAGCGAGAGTCCCGTTCACAGCGGAGCCAGCAGGAAACCATCCCAAGCGGAGGCGGATCAGCAGCGCAGAGATGTCCCCAGCCGATACACAGGCAAGCAGTACATGGCCACCGGATCGGACTGGACCCCCTCCACAAGGGAGAGTGGGACATAGAAGAAAAAGAAAAGAAACGGCAGATCAACTGGTCTAAAAAGGGAGTCTATTTAAAGGCTAGAGTATACAAATGAGTTTTAAGGTGAGACTTAAATTTGTAAACAATGGTTTGATCCTTTTAAGATTGGGAACACTATAATAATTCTGCCCACGTTAATCCACATTAAACTGCCTCAAGTAGTTGCTTAGATGAAATAAAATGACACAACTTTTCTTCTACGTATAAAAAGTGCAACATTAAATAGTTTGAAGTCAACTCATCATGCTTATTTTATTACAGCATTTGGGAAGCCTGTAGAAGATTTTTATTATGTAAATGTTATATTTTTATCAACATGTGATAGCAGGGACCCTGCCATTCAAAACTAGGCTGCTACATTACTAATGATTCATGTAACTATAGCTGAAAATTCATCCCTGACCACCATGGAGTTTATGTAGGCTTTATAATGGACTTGAATTATTTCATACACTATCAGAGACAGAAACTCTTCATTTAATATTATGTCCTTTTTTTGCTGCTTCAACACACCTCAATCAACACTGTCCGTAACACACGCACACACGCGCGCGCACACACACGCACACCCCAAAATGAGTTAACGTTTCGCTAAAAGCTAACTAACCTTCACCTAAAGCAAGGACTGCGAGTGAGCTGAGCTGCAGTTTGTTTCTAGAATGTCCACGGGCTCATAGTGATGTTTAGAAAGTAGTTGACTTGGAATATAATTTGGGGAGAGTGAGTTGCTCCCCTGCTACAGACCTATCTGCCCGACATCGACACTGAAGCCCTGACGACATGCGCTCTGAATACGCATTGCTGATTGGCTTTGTATGTAACCAATCAGATGGTTGTGTGGGCGGGACAATGCAGGGTGCTGTGTTCAGACTGAGGCAGAACGGTGCGGAGCAGCTTGTTAAAACTTTAGCATAGGCGGCGACTTCATATGTTCGTGTGGAACTCGTTCGGTATTCCTCCGCACCGAACCGGAACCCCCGTACCGGAACCCCCGTACTGAAACGGTTCAATACAAATACACGTACCGTTACACCCCTACCGTATGCAGGCGAAAAGTTAAGATCCTGAAAAGGCTACAAGAAGTTCAGGGGAAGTCCGGGGAGACGAGACACACAGCTCGAATCCAGGAGACGCTGAGATCATTATCCATGCGTTTGTTACGTCTAGCCTCGACTACTGTAATGTATTATTTTCGGGTCTCCCCATGTCTAGCATTAAAAGATTACAGTTGGTACAAAATGCGGCTGCTAGACTTTTGACAAGAACAAGAAAGTTTGATCACATTACACCTATACTGGCTCACCTGCACTGGCTTCCTGTGCACTTAAGATGTGACTTTAAGGTTTTACTACTTACGTATAAAATACTACACGGTCTAGCTCCAGCCTATCTTGCCGATTGTATTGTACCATATGTCCCGGCAAGAAATCTGCGTTCAAAGGACTGCGGCTTATTAGTGATTCCCAAAGCCCAAAAAAAGTCTGCGGGCTATAGAGCGTTTTCCGTTCGGGCTCCAGTACTCTGGAATGCCCTCCCGGTAACAGTTCGAGATGCTACCTCAGTAGAAACATTTAAGTCTCACCTTAAAACTCATTTGTATACTCTAGCCTTTAAATAGACTCCCTTTTTAGACCAGTTGATCTGCCGTTTCTTTTCTTTTTCTTCTATGTCCCACTCTCCCTTGTGGAGGGGGTCCGGTCCGATCGGGTGGCCATGTACTGCTCGCCTGTGTATCGGCTGGGGACATCTCTGCGCTGCTGATCCGCCTCCGCTTGGGATGGTTTCCTGCTGGCTCCGCTGTGAACGGGACTCTCGCTGCTGTGTTGGATCCGCTTTGGACTGGACTCTCGCGACTGTGTTGGATCCATTATGGATTGAACTTTCACAGTATCATGTTGAACTTTCACAGTATCATGTTAGACCCGCTCGACATCCATTGCTTTCCTCCTCTCCAAGGTTCTCATAGTCATCATTGTCACCGACGTCCCACTGGGTGTGAGTTTTCCTTGCCCTTATGTGGGCCTACCGAGGATGTCGTAGTGGTTTGTGCAGCCCTTTGAGACACTAGTGATTTAGGGCTATATAAGTAAACATTGATTGATTGATTGATTGATTGATTGAGACAGAGAGGCGCTGCGGGATGACAACACAGGACAAGAAACAATGAGCACAGAGGAGGGGAAACACGGAAAGCGAGTAGGTGTCAGGACTTGGAATAAGGAGTGGACCCAGATGCAGAGAGGAAGTTCCAAAAAAGGCTTTTATTGTGAATTAACTTTTAACCTCCAGAGCAAAAGTATTACGCATTTAATAATTACCAAAAAATCTGCGGAAATAATTCCAGAAAAAGGTAAACCAAAAATCACTCCGAAAAAACTAACAAAAGAACAAACTTACAATGAAGTCGTATCTACTATAAAAATAACATAAAGAGCTCCAACAGGAGGAAGAGCAAAAAGGCTATAAATCTATACTTAATACGGATAAACAAAAATATCACTCAATCTTTGAGAAAGAAAAGGAATTTAGAAAAAACACAAAAACTCACCAATTATGTTGGACAAAGGCTAGGATAACAAAGGGCGCTCAAAGGAGGAAAAGGTAAAACTCAAAATTACAGCAATTGATTTCTTCATCCAAAGAAGAAAACAAGGGAATAGCAAGACAAGGATATCGACATGGACATGGGCACGGACGCTAGAAAGACACGTAAGCACGAGACGGGGTCAGGGATGACGTCAGACTGGTGACACAAAAGGAAGGGCCCGTGATCTGGAACAAGAGGAGTTGCTTTTCAAAATAAAATATGCAAATCACAAGACAAGACTTCCCTCACCGCAGTGTGACAGTAGGCACATGGAAAAGGAAGCTATAGACCAGGGGTGTCAAACTCAAATACAGAGTGGGCCAACATTTTAAACGGAACAAAGCCGCGGGCCAAGGTTGAACAAATTAACCTTTTAATAGGGACCCAAACAAGTTTTGCATTAAATATTGAACAAGAAAGGCTTCTATCACTTTAGTAACATGCAAAATCCAGTTTCAAATAATAATAATTAAAAAAATATCAAGGGCATATCAAATAACATTTAAATAAAAATGTTATGCCTTTTTTTCCATTTGCAATCTTCTGAGGTAAATATCAAATGTTTTCCAAAAGCTAATGATAATGTGCAGAAATATGGGGAAACAACTACAAATGTGCGTTACATTCGTTAACTGTGTTACAAAAAAGATCGATTAGAATAATACACAATGTTGGATATAGAGAACATACAAACCCTTTATTTATTGAGTCAAAAATATTAAAGCTCGAGGACTTGATAAAATTGCAAACAGCTAAATTGATGTACAAAGTAAATTATAACCTGCTACCAAAGAATGTACAACAATTCTTCTCAACTAAAGAGGAGAAATATAACCTTAGAGGAAAATCTAACTTAAAACATTTGTATGCCCGTACAACACTTAAAACTTTTAGCATATCAGTATGTGGAATTAAATTATGGAATGGATTAAGTAAAGAAGTTAAACATTGTACTGATATGAGTCAGTTTAAGAGGATGTTTAAATTAATAGTGCTTACAAAGTACAAAGAAGAAGTATTATGAGAAACACTTTCAAACTTATTGAAAATAAGGTATTCTTCATCTTAGTATGTTAATAATGACTGAAATAATTAAGTACATGTTAGAAAACTGCTGTGTTAATCACTCATAGATGTCATTTTGCTATTTTGAAATTTTGCTGTAAAGAAGGTCAGTGAATAATTGTATATATTGTGGGCGCTCTGGAGTGGAAAAGGGGTAGGATCAAATAAGCTTTGCTTCTTCCTACTCCTTTTCGGACATGATGTATTGTGTATTGCGAAATGATGAATTTAACTGATGTATAATGTTGTATGTATGTCATGTTCGAAATAAACTAAGAAAAGAAAAAGAAAAAGATAAATTGGAAAATAAAATAACAATAATGAATGAACCAAACATTCGAGCCTTGAAGTAGCATGAGAAAATGCACGAATAAAACGTTAATTATTGGTCAGTTTGCTGGAAGTTTCCTGGAAGAGTTAGTGCTGCAAGGGGTTCTGGGTATTTGTTCTGTTGTGTTACGGTGCAGATGTTCACCCGAAATGTGTTTGTCATTCTTGTTTGGTGTGGGTTCACAGTGTGGCGCATATATGTAACAGTGCTAAAGTTGTTCATACGGCCACCCTCAGTGTGACCTGTATGGCTGTTGACCAAGTATGAATTGCATTCACGTGTGTGTGTGTGTTTGTGTGTAAAAGCCACAAATATTATGTTAGTATGGAGGAAAAGCGGACGTTACGACAGGTTGTAGAGAACGCTAAAGGCAGTGCCTTAAATGCACGCCCCCAATATAGTTGTCCAGGTGGAAATCGGTAGAAATTCGGGGGAATGGTTGCCGCGGGAGATTTTCGGGAGGGGCACTGAACTTCGGGAGTCTACCGGGAAAATTAGGAGGTTTGGCAAGTATGAGTATTAGCGGTGAATGCGGTGTTACAGCGGCACCGACGCTGTATAACACCGGCGGGCCAGCTCTAATGCTAAATTGATTTTGCCTCAAGGGCCAAATTAAATTACACGGCGGGCCAGAGTTTGACACCCATGCTATAGACGTACAATACAGGTAGCTACGTTCTGGCACTGAAATGCAACAGTATAGCTGTCCTTTTGGAGAGCATGGCCCTCATGTAACAAGCTTGCATACGCACAAAAACCTGGCGTAGAATCTTTTTCATGGCAAAAATGAGATGTATCAATACTGAAGTTGATGTGGAAATGTGCACAGCCTCACGCCAACTTCATGGCGGACATACGTACATTTCTATGGGCGGTGGATACCTTTGTAACACACCGAGATCTTTCGGACTTTGCCAATATTTGACTTTTTCAAATGTAAAGCAGCAAAAAAAAAGTATGTGCATACAAATATATATTTTTTTTATTGCAGGTGAAAGAGCAGCAGAATGGCCTTGTGGTCTGGAGCCTCCAGCCAGGTTGTGTCCTAACGGGACCCAATGCAGGGAATACTGGACTGGACCCAATTTTGGCATTACCAACTTCGACAACATCCTGTTTGCTGTGCTTACGGTGTTTCAGTGCATCACCATGGAGGGCTGGGTTGACATTCTCTACAGCGTGAGTCCATACGTACTGCATTTTGTTCTCACAAAAACGAGCAATGGATTGTGCAAGACACTGTAGCTGCTTGCTGCATATTCTCCAATATTCTGAGTGTCAGTGTGTCCACCAGCTTTACTTATAATTAATGTAAATAATTATTTTTCGAATAACATTTTAATTCCCTCAGTCATCTACAGATGGCAGTGCATCACTTTTTGTACAAAATCCATTGAAATTATTGTGAGCGAACATCAAATGTCATTTTAGATTGACTTACACAAACTTTAATAATCCACAAGGGAAATTGTTGTACACAGTAGCTCAGTTGCAAAGGTTGGAAAGTGTCAGGATGGAAAGGATAATGCAGGTATAAATTAGCCTAAAAATGTACCGTAGTAGCAATATAAAATATAACATATATGTAATATTTACATATTATGTATACAGGATATGATACAGTGGGGCGAAAAAGTATTTAGTAAGCCGCCGATTGTGCAAGTTCTCCCACTTAAAATGATGACAGAGGTCTGTAATTTTCATCATAGGTACACTTCAACTGTGAGAGACAGAATGTGAAAAAAAAATCCAGGAATTCACATTGTAGGAATTTTAAAGAATTTATTTGTAAGTTATGGTGGAAAATAAGTATTTGGCCAACCATTCAAAGCTCTCATTAATGGAAGGAGTTTTTGGCTCAAAATCTCACGATACATGGCCCCATTCATTCTTTCCTTAACACGGATCAATCGTCCTGTCCCCTTAGCAGAAAAACAGCCCAAAAGCATGATGTTTCCACCCCCATGCTTCACAGTAGGTGTGGTGTTCTTGGGATGCAACTCAGTATTCTTCTTCCTCCAAACACAACAAGTTGAGTTTATAACAAAAAGTTCTATTTTGGTTTCATCTGACCACATGACATTCTCCCAATCCTTTGCTGTATCGTCCATGTATCCATTTTGGTATAAACTCAACTCGTCGTGTTTGGAGGAAGAAGAATACTGAGTTGCATCCCAAGAACACCATACCTACTGTGAAGCATGGGGGTGGAAACATCATGCTTTGGGGCTGTTTTTCTGCTAAGGGGACAGGACGATTGATCCGTATTAAGGAAAGAATGAATGGGGCCATGTATCGTGAGATTTTGAGCCAAAACCTCCTTCCATCAGTGAGAGCTTTGAATGGTTGACCAAATACTTATTTTCCACCATAATTTACAAATAAATTCTTTAAAATTCCTACAATGTGAATTCCTGGATTTTTTTTCACATTCTGTCTCTCACCGTTGAAGTGTACCTATGATGAAAATTGCAGACCTCTGTCATCATTTTAAGTGGGAGAACTTGCACAATCGGTGGCTGACTAAATACTTGTTTGCACCACTGTAAATGCTGATATATTGTATTATTATATTGTATTATATTCATATATAATATATAACAATTACAATGTATAATATTACAGTTTGTGTAACAGCTGCAGCATAAAATAGAGAGTAGATCCAGCAGAAAATAAAAAAATCCATCCATCCATCCATATATTTTCTAGCGCTTATTCCCTTTTTGGGTCGCGGGGATCGCTGGCGCCTATCTCAGCTACATCCTGCGCTGAGGTGGCGACTTGTCCAGGATGTACCCCGCCTTCCGCCCAAAATAAAAAAATAATAATCAAAAACAAATAGAGGCAGATAACATAGAAGCGGTCAGGTAAATTAAAATTGTAATTCTATCAGTGTGTCTGAATTTCCTCACTCCATCTGTTTCCATTTGAATTCTGATATATTAATGGGTCAGTCCCTGCAGATTTTCGAGTTGTTTTTTTGTGATTGTCGTTTCTTAAATGCCTTAATTTGCGGCAGGTTTTTCAGAAAGTTGAAGCAAAAGTTACAATGTTTTAAATGCTTTTTTTTTTCTTCTAACATTGCATCAACTTGTGATGTTATGAATGTTTTTTTTTAATCAATGTTTTAAGTCTTTTTTGTAACCTTAGCCTAAAAAAGCACTGTGTTTTAAAAACACTGAAAAACAAATACTTTATTTCCAAAACCAGTGAAGTTGGCATGTTGTGTATGTCGTAAATAAAAACAGAATACAATGATTTGCAAAGCCTTTTCAACTTAAATTCAATTAAATAGAATGCAAATACAAGATATTTAATGTTCGAACTGAGAAACTATTTATTTTTTGCAATTAATCATTAACTTAGAATTTTAACGGCAGCAACACATTGCAAAAAAGTTGGCATAGGGACAGTTTCACCACTGTGTTACATGGCCTTTCCTTTTAACAACACTCAGTAAACGTTTGGGAACTGAGGAGACCAATTTTCGAAGTTTTTCAGGTGGATTTCTTTCCCATTCCTGCTTGATGTACAGCTTAAGTTGTTCAACAGTCCGGGTTCTCTGATGTGGTATTTTAGGCTTCATATTGCGGCACACATTTTCAATGGGAGACAGGTCTGGACTACAGCCAGGCCAGTCTAATACCTGCACTCTTTTACTACGAAGCCAGGCTGTTATAACACGTGGCTTGGCATTGTCTTGCTGAAATAAGCAGGGGCATCCATGATAACGTTGCTTGGATGGCAACATATGTTACTCCAAAACCTGTATGTACCTTTCAGCATTAATGGGGGCTTTATAGATGTGTAAGTTACACAAGCCTTGGGCACTAATACACCCCCATTCCATCACAGATACTGGCTTTAGAACTTTGGGCCTACAACAGTTGGGATGGTTATTTTCCTCTTTGATCCAGAGGACACAACATCCACAGTTTCCAAAAACTATTTGAAATGTGGACTTGTCAAACCACAGAACACTTTTCCACTTCGTATCGGTCCATATTAGATGATCTCGGGCCCAGCGAAGCCAGCAGCATTTCTGGGTGTTGTTGATAAATGGCTTTCGCGTTGAATTGTCGAACACAAGGTGGCAGTGTAACAATAATAATTGAATATTCAAATCATTTCCTTATTCCCTTTCATTACATGCCATATTTTGAGCAAAATTAAGTCACTTATGCAAAATACGTAAACATCCTTTGGTCTACTCTCTTAAAGTTATATCCCGAATTAAAAACAACAATGACAAAGAACGTTTTTGAGATCATAAACAATAATCCTTGATAAATGATAATCACTGTATGTAATATCCTGATACTATACTTGCTGTCGCTCCTGTTTATATTTGAATCGATCCGCCCACCCCTGTTTAAACATTCAAGGCCTGCAGCTTAGCAGTTAGCTTGGCTTCTTTTTTCCTCCTACGGTGCATACTGTATAGCATGTTTAGCTATTCCTCGTCATCCGGTGATAATGGTACTTGTGAAAAAAATGACATACAGGAAAAGATTAGTTTGGCGCTACATTGCTAGAAAGTGTCATCAACATGCATTATTTATCACAACAGTATTAAAAGCAATATTGTCGGCCAAATGTATAGAATTACATCATATATTGTTTATATTAGGCAACCCTGATTGACGTTAAAGGCAACCTTTCACATTTGAGCTTTTATTCACCATATTTTGCTGATGTTTGTCGCAAATGACAAGTTTCCGCCATTGTGGGTTTTTCCCAGACACTTTCTTTTAGTGCTGCTTGGCTAAACCTTCACTCTCCTTTTGGGGATTCTTGTTTTCTTTTATGTTTGCTTGGACTGCATGTTTTGACCTGAATAAAGCAAACACACAGCTGTTTAGGAGAGCCCAAACGGTGAAAGTACTTAGAACTGGAGGGCCTGTCCTGGTGACCGACATTAAATATCTGATTGTTATTGTGCAAAACTGACTTGTCATGACGGGTCCTTTGAAAAATAGTTTTCAAAAAGATATAGTTGATATTACATACAGTGATCATCATTTATCAAGGATTATTATTTATGATCATAAAAACGTTTTTTGTCATTCTTGTTTTTAATTTAGGATATAAATTTAAGAGATTAGACCAAAGGATGTTTATGTATTTTGCATAAGTGACTTAATTTTGCTCAAAATATGATAGAGAATAAGGAAATAATTTGAATATTCAATTAAAATTGTTACACTGCCATAATGTGTTCGACAATGCAAAGCGAAAGCCATTTATCAACAACACCCAGCAACGCTGCCATCTTCGCTTATCTAAGATGGACTGATGCAAATGGAAAAAGTGTTCTGTGGCTTGACGAGTCCACATTTCAAATTGTTTTTGGAAACTGAGGATGCTGTGTCTTCCGGAACGAAGAGGAAAATAGCCATCTGGATTGTTATAGGGGCAACGTTCAAAAGCCAGCATCTGTGATGGTATGGGGGTGTATTAGTGCTCAAGGCATGGGTAACTTACACATCTGTGAAGGCACCATTAATGCTAAAAAGGTACATAGAGGTTTTGGAGAAACATGTTAGCATCCGAGCAACGTTAACATGAACGCCCCTGCTTATTTCAACAAGACAATGCCAAGCCACGTGTTACAAAAGCGTGGCTTCATACTAAATGATTGCGGGTACTAGACTGGCATGCCTGTAGTCCAGACCTGTCTCCGATTGAAAATGTGTGGCACATTATGAAGCGTAAAATACCACAACAGAGACCCCGGACTGTTGAACAACTTAAGCTGTACATCAAGCAAGAATGGGAAAGAATTCCACCTGAAAAGCTTCCAAAATTGGTCTCCTCAGTTCCCAAACGTTTACTGAGTGATGTTAAAAGGAAAGGCCATGTAACACAGTGGTAAACATGCCCCTGTTGCTGCCATTAAATTGTAAGTAATGATTATTTGTAAACAAAATTAAGTTTCTCAGTTTGAACATGAAATATCTTGTCGACAATGCAAAGCGAAAGCCATTTATCAACAACACCCAGCGACGCTGCCATCTTCGCTGGGCCCGAGCTCATCTAAGATGGACTGATGCAAATGGAAAAAGTGTTCTGTGGCTTGACGAGTCCACATTTCAAATTGTTTTTGGAAACTGAGGACGCTGTGTCTTCCGGAACAAAGAGGAAAATAACCATCTGGATTGTTATAGGCGCAACGATCAAAAGCCAGCATCAGTGATGGTATGGGGGTGTATTAGTGCTCAAGGCATGGGTAACTTACACATCTGTGAAGGCACCATTAATGCTGAAAGGTACATACAGGTTTTGGAGGAACATGTTAGCATCCGAGCAACGTTAATATAGACGCCCCTGCTTATTTCAACAAGACAATGCCTAGCCACATTTTACAAAAGCGTGGCTTCATACTAAATGATTGCAGGTACTACACTGGCTTGCCTGTAGTCCAAACCTGTCTGCGATTGAAAATGTGTGGCACATTATGAAGCCTAAAATACCACATCTGAGACCCCGGACTGTTGAACAACTTAAGCTGTACATCAAGCAAGAATGGGAAAGAATTCCACCTGAAAAGCTTCCAAAATTGATCTATTCAGGTCTCAAACGTTTACTGAGTGATGTTAAAAGGAAAGGCCATGTAACACAGTGGTAAACATGCCCCTGTTGCTGCCATTAAATTGTAAGTAATGATTATTTGTAAACAAAATTAAGTTTCTCAGTTTGAACATGAAATATCTTGTCGACAATGCAAAGCGAAAGCCATTCATCAACAACACCCAGCGACACTGCCATCTTCGCTGGGCCCGAGCTCATCTAAGATGGACTGATGCAAATGGAAAAAGTGTTCTGTGGTGTGACGAGTCCACATTTCAAATTGTTTTTGGAAACTGACGACGCTATATCTTCCGGAACAAAGAGGAAAAGAACCATCCGGATTGTTATAGGCGCAAAGTTTAAAAGCCAGCATCTGTGATGGTATGGGGGTGCGTTAGTGCCCAAGGCATGGGTAACTTACACATCTGTGAAGGCACCATTAATGCTAAAAAGGTACATACAGGTTTTGGAGAAACATGTTAGCATCCGAGCAACGTTAACATGGACGCTCCTGCTTATTTCAACAAGACAATGCCAAGCCACGTGTTACAAAAGCGTGGCTTCGTACTAAATGATTGCGGGTACTAGACTGGCTTGCCCGTAGTCCAGACCTGTCTCCGATTGAAAATGTGTGGCACATTATGAAGCCTAAAATACCACAACAGAGACCTCGGACTGTTGAACAACTTAAGCTGTACATCAAGCAAGAATGGGAAAGAATTCCACCTGAAAAGCTTCCAAAATTGATCTCTTCAGGTCCCAAAGGTTTACTGAGTGATGTTAAAAGGAAAGGCCATGTAACACAGTGGTAAAAATGCCCCTGTTGCTGCCATTAAATTGTAAGTAATGATTATTTGTAAACAAAATTAAGTTTCTCAGTTTGAACATGAAATATCTTATCGACAATGCAAAGCGAAAGCCATTTATCAACAACACCCAGCGACGCTGCCATCTTCGCTGGGCCCGAGCTAATCTAAGATGGACTGATGCAAATGGAAAAAGTGTTCTGTGGCTTAAAGAGTCCACATTTCAAATTGTTTTTGGAAACTGAGGACGCTGTGTCTTCCGGAACAAAGGAAAATAACCATCTGGATTGTTATAGGCGCAACGTTCAAAAGCCAGCATCTGTGATGGTATGGGGGTGTATTAGTGCCCAAGTAACTTACACATCTGTGAAGGCACCATTAATGCTAAAAAGGTACATACAGGTTTTGGAGAAACATGTTAGCATCCGAGCAACGTTAACATGGATGCTCCTGCTTATTTCAACAAGACAATGCCAAGCCACGTGTTACAAAAGCCTGGCTTCATACTAAATGATTGCAGGTACTAGACTGGCTTGCCCGTAGTCCGGACCTGTCTCCGATTGAAAATGTGTGGCACATTATGAAGCCTAAAATACCACAACCGAGACCCCGGACTGTTGAACAACTTAAGCTGTACATCAAGCAAGAATGGGAAAGAATTCCACCTGAAAAGCTTCCAAAATTGGTCTCTTCAGGTCCCAAACGTTTACTGAGTGATGTTAAAAGGAAAGGCCATGTAACACAGTGGTAAAAATGCCCCTGTTGCTGCCATTAAATTGTAAGTAATGATTATTTGTAAAAAAAATTAAGTTTCTCAGTTTGAACATGAAATATCTTGTCGATAATGCAAAGCGAAAGGCATTTATCAACAACACCCAGCGACACTGCCATCTTCGCTGGGCCCGAGCTCATCTAAGATGTACTGATGCAAATGGAAAAAGTGTTCTGTGGTGTGACGAGTCCACATTTCCAATTGTTTTTGGAAACTGACGACGCTATATCCTCCGGAAAAAAGAGGAAAAGAACCATCCGGATTGTTATAGGCGCAAAGTTTAAAAGCCACCATCTGTGATGGTATGGGGGTGGGTTAGTGCCCAAGGCATGGATAACTTACACATCTGTGAAGGCACCATTAATGCTGAAAGGTACATACAGGTTTTGTAGCAACATATGTTGCCATCTGAACAATGTTAAAATGGACGCCCCTGCTTATTTCAACAAGACAATGCCAAGCCACGTGTTACAAAAGCGTGGCTTCATACTAAATGATTGCGGGTACTAGACTGGCTTGCCTGTAGTCCGGACCTGTCTCCGATTGAAAATATGTGGCACAATATGGAGCTTTAAATTCCACAACTGTTGAACAACTTAAGCCGTACATCAAGCAAGAATGGGAAAGAATTCCACCTGAAAAGCTTCCAAAATTGCTCTCCTCAGTTCCCAAACGTTTACTGAGTGATGTTAAAAGGAAAGGCCATGTAACACAGTGGTAAACATGCCCCTGTTGCTGCCATTAAATTGTAAGTAATGATTATTTGTAAACAAAATTAAGTTTCTCAGTTTGAACATGAAATATCTTGTCGACAATGCAAAGCGAAAGCCATTTATCAACAACACCCAGCAACGCTGCCATCTTCGCTGGGCCCGAGCTCATCTAAGATGGACTGATGCAAATGGAAAAAGTGTTCTGTGATGTGACGAGTCCACATTTCCAATTGTTTTTGGAAACTGACGACGCTATATCTTCCGGAACAAAGAGGAAACGAACCATCCGGATTGTTATAGGCGCAAAGTTTAAAAGCCAGCATCTGTGATGGTATGGGGGTGCGTTAGTGCTCAAGGCATGGGTAACTTACACATCTGTGAAGGCACCATTAATGCTAAAAAGGTACATACAGGTTTTGGAGAAACATGTTAGCATCCGAGCAACGTTAACGTGGACGCTCCTGCTTATTTCAACAAGACAATGCCAAGCCACGTGTTACAAAAGCGTGGCTTCGTACTAAATGATTGCAGGTACTAAACTGGCTTGCCTGTAGTCCAGACCTGTCTCCGATTGAAAATGTGTGGCACATTATGAAGCCTAAAATACCACAACAGAGACCCCGGACTGTTGAACAACTTAAGCTGTACATCAAGCAAGAATGGGAAAGAATTCCACCTGAAAATCTTCCAAAATTGGTCTCTTCAGGTCCCAAAGGTTTACTGAGTGATGTTAAAAGGAAAGGCCATGTAACACAGTGGTAAACATGCCCCTGTTGCTGCCATTAAATTGTAAGTAATGATTATTTGTTAACAAAATTAAGTTTCTCAGTTTGAACATGAAATATCTTGTCGACAATGCAAAGCGAAAGCCATTTATCAACAACACCCAGCGACACTGCCATCTTCGCTGGGCCCGAGCTAATCTAAGATGGACTGATGCAGATGGAAAAAGTGTTCTGTGGTGTGACGAGTCCGCATTTCAAATAGTTTTTGGAAACTGAGGACGCTGTGTCTTCCGGAACAAAGAGGAAAATAACCATCCGGATTGTTATAGGCGCAAAGTTCAAAAGCCAGCATCTGTGATGGTATGGGGGTGCATTAGTGCTCAAGTAACTTACACATCTGTGAAGGCACCATTAATGCTGAAAGGTACATACAGGTTTTGGAGGAACATGTTAGCATCCGAGCAACGTTAACATGGACGCCCCTGCTTATTTCAACAAGACAATGCCAAGCCACGTGTTACAAAAGTGTGGCTTCATACCAAATGATTGCAGGTACTAGACTGGCTTGCCTGTAGTCCAGACCTGTCTCCGATTGAAAATGTGTGGCACATTATGAAGCCTAAAATACCACAACAGAGACCCCGGACAGTTGAACAACTTAAGCTGTACATCAAGCAAGAATGGGAAAGAATTCCACCTGAAAAGCTTCCAAAATTGGTCTCTTCAGTTCCCAAACGTTTTCTGAGTGATGTTAAAAGGAAAGGCCATGTAATACAGTGGTAAAAATGCCCCTGTTGCTACCATTAAATTGTAAGTAATGATTATTTGTAAACAAAATTAAGTTTCTCAGTTTGAACATGAAATATCTTGTCGACAATGCAAAGCGAAAGCCATTTATCAACAACACCCAGCGACGCTGCCATCTTCGCTGGGCCCGAGCTCATCTAAGATGGACTGATGCAAATGGAAAAAGTGTTCTGTGGCTTGACGAGTCCACATTTCAAATTGTTTTTGGAAACTGAGGACGCTGTGTCTTCCGGAACAAAGAGGAAAATAACCATCTGGATTGTTATAGGCGCAACGATCAAAAGCCAGCATCAGTGATGGTATGGGGGTGTATTAGTGCTCAAGGCATGGGTAACTTACACATCTGTGAAGGCACCATTAATGCTAAAAAGGTACATACAGGTTTTGGAGGAACATGTTAGCATCCGAGCAACGTTAACATGGACGCCCCTGCTTATTTCAACAAGACAATGCCAAGCCACGTGTTACAAAAGCGTGGCTTCGTACTAAATGATTGCGGGTACTAGACTGGCTTGCCTGTAGTCCGGACCTGTCTCCGATTGAAAATGTGTGGCACATTATGAAGCCTAAAATACCACAACAGAGACCCCGGACTGTTGAACAACTTAAGCTGTACATCAAGCAAGAATGGGAAAGAATTCCACCTGAAAAGCTTCCAAAATTGGTCTCTTCAGGTCCCAAACGTTTACTGAGTGATGTTAAAAGGAAAGGCCATGTAACACAGTGGTAAAAATGCCCCTGTTGCTGCCATTAAATTGTAAGTAATGATTATTTGTAAACAAAATTAAGTTTCTCAGTTTGAACATGAAATATCTTGTCGATAATGCAAAGCGAAAGCCATTTATCAACAACACCCAGCGACACTGCCATCTTCGCTGGGCCCGAGCTCATCTAAGATGTACTGATGCAAATGGAAAAAGTGTTCTGTGGTGTGACGAGTCCACATTTCCAATTGTTTTTGGAAACTGACGACGCTATATCCTCCGGAAAAAAGAGGAAAAGAACCATCCGGATTGTTATAGGCGCAAAGTTTAAAAGCCACCATCTGTGATGGTATGGGGGTGGGTTAGTGCCCAAGGCATGGGTAACTTACACATCTGTGAAGGCACCATTAATGCTGAAAGGTACATACAGGTTTTGTAGCAACATATGTTGCCATCTGAACAATGTTAAAATGGACGCCCCTGCTTATTTCAACAAGACAATGCCAAGCCACGTGTTACAAAAGCGTGGCTTCATACTAAATGATTGCGGGTACTAGACTGGCTTGCCTGTAGTCCGGACCTGTCTCCGATTGAAAATATGTGGCACAATATGGAGCTTTAAATTCCACAACTGTTGAACAACTTAAGCCGTACATCAAGCAAGAATGGGAAAGAATTCCACCTGAAAAGCTTCCAAAATTGCTCTCCTCAGTTCCCAAACGTTTACTGAGTGATGTTAAAAGGAAAGGCCATGTAACACAGTGGTAAACATGCCCCTGTTGCTGCCATTAAATTGTAAGTAATGATTATTTGTAAACAAAATTAAGTTTCTCAGTTTGAACATGAAATATCTTGTCGACAATGCAAAGCGAAAGCCATTTATCAACAACACCCAGCAACGCTGCCATCTTCGCTGGGCCCGAGCTCATCTAAGATGGACTGATGCAAATGGAAAAAGTGTTCTGTGATGTGACGAGTCCACATTTCCAATTGTTTTTGGAAACTGACGACGCTATATCTTCCGGAACAAAGAGGAAACGAACCATCCGGATTGTTATAGGCGCAAAGTTTAAAAGCCAGCATCTGTGATGGTATGGGGGTGCGTTAGTGCTCAAGGCATGGGTAACTTACACATCTGTGAAGGCACCATTAATGCTAAAAAGGTACATACAGGTTTTGGAGAAACATGTTAGCATCCGAGCAACGTTAACGTGGACGCTCCTGCTTATTTCAACAAGACAATGCCAAGCCACGTGTTACAAAAGCGTGGCTTCGTACTAAATGATTGCAGGTACTAAACTGGCTTGCCTGTAGTCCAGACCTGTCTCCGATTGAAAATGTGTGGCACATTATGAAGCCTAAAATACCACAACAGAGACCCCGGACTGTTGAACAACTTAAGCTGTACATCAAGCAAGAATGGGAAAGAATTCCACCTGAAAATCTTCCAAAATTGGTCTCTTCAGGTCCCAAAGGTTTACTGAGTGATGTTAAAAGGAAAGGCCATGTAACACAGTGGTAAACATGCCCCTGTTGCTGCCATTAAATTGTAAGTAATGATTATTTGTTAACAAAATTAAGTTTCTCAGTTTGAACATGAAATATCTTGTCGACAATGCAAAGCGAAAGCCATTTATCAACAACACCCAGCGACACTGCCATCTTCGCTGGGCCCGAGCTAATCTAAGATGGACTGATGCAAATGGAAAAAGTGTTCTGTGGTGTGACGAGTCCGCATTTCAAATAGTTTTTGGAAACTGAGGACGCTGTGTCTTCCGGAACAAAGAGGAAAATAACCATCCGGATTGTTATAGGCGCAAAGTTCAAAAGCCAGCATCTGTGATGGTATGGGGGTGCATTAGTGCCCAAGTAACTTACACATCTGTGAAGGCACCATTAATGCTGAAAGGTACATACAGGTTTTGGAGGAACATGTTAGCATCCGAGCAACGTTAACATGGACGCCCCTGCTTATTTCAACAAGACAATGCCAAGCCACGTGTTACAAAAGCGTGGCTTCGTACTAAATGATTGCAGGTACTAAACTGGCTTGCCTGTAGTCCAGACCTGTCTCCGATTGAAAATGTGTGGCACATTATGAAGCCTAAAATACCACAACAGAGACCCCGGACTGTTGAACAACTTAAGCTGTACATCAAGCAAGAATGGGAAAGAATTCCACCTGAAAATCTTCCAAAATTGGTCTCTTCAGGTCCCAAAGGTTTACTGAGTGATGTTAAAAGGAAAGGCCATGTAACACAGTGGTAAACATGCCCCTGTTGCTGCCATTAAATTGTAAGTAATGATTATTTGTTAACAAAATTAAGTTTCTCAGTTTGAACATGAAATATCTTGTCGACAATGCAAAGCGAAAGCCATTTATCAACAACACCCAGCGACACTGCCATCTTCGCTGGGCCCGAGCTAATCTAAGATGGACTGATGCAAATGGAAAAAGTGTTCTGTGGTGTGACGAGTCCGCATTTCAAATAGTTTTTGGAAACTGAGGACGCTGTGTCTTCCGGAACAAAGAGGAAAATAACCATCCGGATTGTTATAGGCGCAAAGTTCAAAAGCCAGCATCTGTGATGGTATGGGGGTGCATTAGTGCCCAAGTAACTTACACATCTGTGAAGGCACCATTAATGCTGAAAGGTACATACAGGTTTTGGAGGAACATGTTAGCATCCGAGCAACGTTAACATGGACGCCCCTGCTTATTTCAACAAGACAATGCCAAGCCACGTGTTACAAAAGCGTGGCTTCATACCAAATGATTGCAGGTACTAGACTGGCTTGCCTGTAGTCCAGACCTGTCTCCGATTGAAAATGTGTGGCACATTATGAAGCCTAAAATACCACAACAGAGACCCCGGACAGTTGAACAACTTAAGCTGTACATCAAGCAAGAATGGGAAAGAATTCCACCTGAAAAGCTTCCAAAATTGGTCTCTTCAGTTCCCAAACGTTTTCTGAGTGATGTTAAAAGGAAAGGCCATGTAATACAGTGGTAAAAATGCCCCTGTTGCTACCATTAAATTGTAAGTAATGATTATTTGTAAACAAAATTAAGTTTCTCAGTTTGAACATGAAATATCTTGTCGACAATGCAAAGCGAAAGCCATTTATCAACAACACCCAGCGACGCTGCCATCTTCGCTGGGCCCGAGCTCATCTAAGATGGACTGATGCAAATGGAAAAAGTGTTCTGTGGCTTGACGAGTCCACATTTCAAATTGTTTTTGGAAACTGAGGACGCTGTGTCTTCCGGAACAAAGAGGAAAATAACCATCTGGATTGTTATAGGCGCAACGATCAAAAGCCAGCATCAGTGATGGTATGGGGGTGTATTAGTGCCCAAGGCATGGGTAACTTACACATCTGTGAAGGCACCATTAATGCTAAAAAGGTACATACAGGTTTTGGAGGAACATGTTAGCATCCGAGCAACGTTAACATGGACGCCCCTGCTTATTTCAACAAGACAATGCCAAGCCACGTGTTACAAAAGCGTGGCTTCGTACTAAATGATTGCGGGTACTAGACTGGCTTGCCCGTAGTCCGGACCTGTCTCCGATTGAAAATGTGTGGCACATTATGAAGCCTAAAATACCACAACAGAGACCCCGGACTGTTGAACAACTTAAGCTGTACATCAAGCAAGAATGGGAAAGAATTCCACCTGAAAAGCTTCCAAAATTGGTCTCTTCAGGTCCCAAACGTTTACTGAGTGATGTTAAAAGGAAAGGCCATGTAACACAGTGGTAAAAATGCCCCTGTTGCTGCCATTAAATTGTAAGTAATGATTATTTGTAAACAAAATTAAGTTTCTCAGTTTGAACATGAAATATCTTGTCGACAATGCAAAGCGAAAGCCATTTATCAACAACACCCAGCGACGCTGCCATCTTTGCTGGGCCCGAGCTCATCTAAGATGGACTGATGCAAATGGAAAAAGTGTTCTGTGGTTTGACGAGTCCACATTTCAAATTGTTTTTGGAAACTGAGGACGCTGTGTCTTCCGGAACAAAGAGGAAAAGAACCATCCGGATTGTTATAGGCGCAACGTTTAAAAGCCAGCATCTGTGATGGTATGGGGGTGCGTTAGTGCTCAAGGCATGGGTAACTTACACATCTGTGAAGGCACCATTAATGCTAAAAAGGTACATACAGGTTTTGGAGAAACATGTTAGCATCCGAGCAACGTTAACATGGACGCTCCTGCTTATTTCAACAAGACAATGCCAAGCCACGTGTTACAAAGGCGTGGCTTCGTACTAAATGATTGCGGTTACTAGACTGGCTTGCCTGTAGTCCGGACCTGTCTCTGATTGAAAATGTATGGCACAATATGAAGCTTTAAATTCCACAACTGTTGAACAACTTAAGCCGTACATCAAGCAAGAATGGGAAAGAATTCCACCTGAAAAGCTTCCAAAATTGGTCTCTTCAGTTCCCAAACGTTTACTGAGTGATGTTAAAAGGAAAGGCCATGTAATACAGTGGTAAAAATGCCCCTGTTGCTACCATTAAATTGTAAACAAAATTAAGTTTCTCAGTTTGAACATGAAATATCTTGTCTTTGCTGCCTATTCATTTGAGTATAAGTTGAAAAGGATTTGCAAATCATTGTTTTTATTTACCAATTCCGCAAGGTGCCAACTTCACTGGTTTTGAGTTTTGTGGATTTTACATACAACGTTTATGCCTAAAGTCTATGCAAATGACAAACTTCATGTTTCATTTAGTATCGCGCATCAATTAGTTATTGCAAATACATTCAGTACTTTGAATTTCTATGTGTTTAAAGAAAATATTTATGATGCTTCGTTTACTTTCCGCATCCATCTTCTCAGTTCTCTGTTCTCCTCTTTGTTTATCAAACCCGTTTTTTTTCCCCCTCCGCACACTTCCAGACACTCCTTTTCCCCTCCGCTTTGTCTCTTCTTTCCCCACGAGAGCGCTGACGCCACACTGCGAGCCACTTAGAGAGCCATCTTTCTGCCTCCTTCCTGCTCTGTTCATTTCACTCCAAACATCTCCTGTCGCGTTTTCTGCCTCATTACCATCACCAGCGTTTGCAGACTCTCAGTGCTGCTTAGAAATGTTTCATCCGTCGGCTTTGGATTTTGTTTTTCATCACCGATTACCTCGTATTTATATACATTCTAGGGCTGAGCGATACTGATAATTTCGATGTTGATTTTTTTGGGACAAAAACATTTATATACGATTTTTTTCCCTCCTACTTTTTCAAGACGCCAATGAGTGCAAATGACAGAGATAATTTGAAAAAAGTTCTGCTTTTACAAATCCCAAAACCAGTCAAGTTGGCACTTTGTGTAAATGTTAAATAAAAACTAAATACATCTGCCAATCATTTTCAACTTATATTCAATTGACTAAACTGCAAAGACAAGATACTTAATGTATGAACTTATTTTTTGCAAATATTAACTCATTTGGAATTTGATGCCTGCAACATGTTTCAAAAAAGCAGACACAAGTGGCAAAAAAGACTGAAAAAGTTGAGGAATGCTCATCAAACACTTATTTGGAACATCCCACAGGTGAACAGGCTAATTGGGAACAGGTGGGTGCCATGATTGGGTACAAAAGCACCTTCACAAACAAGGATGGGGTGAGGTACACCACTTTGTGAACAAATGCGTGAGCAAAATGTCGGACAGTTTAATGACCAACATTACTCAACAAGCTATTGCAAGGAATTTAGGGATTTCACCATGTACGGTCCGTAATTTCTTCAAAAGGTTCGGAAAATCTGGAGAAATCACTGCACGTAAGCGATGATATTAAGGACCTTCAATCCCTCAGGCGGTACGGCATCAAAAAAGCGACACCAGTCTGTGAAGGATATCACCACATGGGCTCAGGAACACTTCATAAAACCGCTGTCAGTAACTACAGTTGGTCGCTACATCTGTAAATTCAAGTTAAAGCCATTTATCAACAACACCCAGAAACGCTGCCATCTTCGCTGGGCCCGAGCTCATCTAAGATGGACTGATGCAAAGTGGAAAAGTGTTCTGTGGTCTGACGAGTCCACATTTTAAATTGTTTTTGAAAACTGTGGACGTCATGTCCTCCGGAACAATAAGGAAAAGAACCATCCGGATTGTTATAGGCACAAAGTTCAAAAGCCAGCATCTGTGATGGTATGGGGGTATATTAGTGCCCACGGCATGAGTAACTTACACATCTGTGAAGGCACCATTAATGCTGAAAGGTACATACAGGTTTTGGAGTCCAAGCAACATTATCATGGACGCCCCTGCTTATTTCAGCAAGACCGTGCCAAACCACGTGTTACAACAGCGTGGCTTCATAGTAAAAGAGTGCAGGTACTAGACTGACCTGCCTGTAGTCAAGACCTGTCTCCCATTGAAAATGTGTGGCGCAATGTAAAGCCCAAAATACCTCAATAATTACTGCTTGGCACACTCTTGACATTCTCTCGATGAGCTTCAAACACACCCGTGAAGTGAAAACCATTTCAGGTGACTACCTCTTGAAGCTCATCGAGAGAATGCCAAGAGTGTGCAAAGCAGTAATCAGAGCAAAGGGTGGCTATTTTGAAGAAACTAGAATATAAAACATGTTTTCAGTTATTTCACGTTTTTTGTTAAATACATAACTCCACAAGTGTTCATTTTTAGTTTTGATGCCTTCAGTGACAATCTACAAATTAAATAGTCATGAAGAAATAAATAAAGAAAACACATTGAATGATAGAGTGTGTCCAAAATTTTGGCTTGTACTACATAGATGTAGATGTGTGCTCTAGGTCAGGGAGTAAAATAGCATCTGTGTTTTTGTCCCTTGCCGAAGGATTATTCCGCTCTAATTTAGTATTGAGCACTGTTTAACGGACAAACCACAGTAACATCAGCTATATATGTGTATGTATATGTATATATACATATGTATTTGTATATAAGTGTGTGTATGTGTATATACACATATATATGTATCTATATATGTGTATAAATATATATATATACACACACACACATATATATATATATATATATATATATATATATATACAATAACAAAAAAAGCTTTGTCTTAAAAAAATATGTATAATATATACATATGCTACATATATGGGGCATTCTATTAAATTAAAGCAAAGTGCTGTCCCTTAACCAAAAAAAGTGTTTAATACAACACTTACAGTAAGTATTCAAACATGCATTTTTACTTACTTTTAATTATGATTTTTTAAAACCCAGGGCATTAGTTGAGATAGTGATCAGATAAGTTTATACAAAATCATCTTTTATTGGGTACTTCCTATTGAGAACTAACTGTCCCCAATCTTTACTCCTGGATGGTTCGCTTCCCCTTTGTTCCGGATGACACGATGTCGAATATTTCCAAAAACAATTTGAAATGTGGACTCGTCAGACCACAGGACACTTTTCCACTTTGCATCAGTCCATCTTAGATGATCTCGGGCCCATAGAAGCCGGCGGCGTTTCTGGATGTTGTTGATAAATGGCTTTCGCTTTGCATAGTATTTTTTTTTTTTTCCAGTGGATTATATTTATATCGCGCTTTTCTCTAGTGACTCAAAGCGCTTTACATAGTGAAACCCAATATCTAAGTTACATTTAAACCAGTGTGGGTGGCACTGGGAGCAGGTGGGTAAAGTGTCTTGCCCAAGGACACAACGGCAGTAACTAGGACGGCGGAAGCGGGAATCGAACCTGCAACCCTCAAGTTGCTGGCACGGCCGCTCTACCAACCGAGCTTTAACTTGCACTTACTGATGTAGCGACAAATTGTATTTAGTGACAGTGGTTTTCTGAAGTGTTCCTGAGTCCATGTGGTGATATCCTTTAGAGATTGATGTCGGTTTTTGATACAGCGCCGTCTGAGGGATCGAAGGTCACGGTCATTCAATGTTGGTTTCCGGCCATGCCGCTTACGTGGAGTGATTTCTCCAGATTCTCTGAACCTTTTGATGATATTATGGACCGTAGATGTTGAAATCCCTAAATTTTTTGCAACTGCACTTTGAGAAATGTTGTTCTTAAACTGTTTGACTATTTGTTCACGCAGTTGTGGACAAAGGGGTGTACCTCGCCCCATCCTTTCTTGTGAAACACTGAACATTTTTAGGGAAGCTGCTTTTATACCCAATCATGGCACCCGCCTGTTCCCAATTAGCCTGCACACCTGTGGGATGTTCCACATAAGTGTTTGATGAGCATTCCTCAACTTTATCACTATTTATTGCCTCCTTTCCAAACTTCTTTTTCACGTGTTGCTGGCATCAAATTCTAAAGTTAATGATTATTTAAAAAAAAAAAAAAGTTTATTAGATTGAACATCAAATATGTTGTCTTTGCAGCATATTCAATTGAATATGGGTTGAAAATGATTTGCAAATCATTGTATTCCGTTTATATTTACATCTAACACAATTTCCCAACTCATATGGAAACGGGGTTTGTACAATGAAGGTGTACGTATACGTCCGACTCCACTGAGTCAGCTTTTCTCGACCTCCCGTTACAATTTAGAGCAAGTGTGTAGTCTCCCTTTAAAATGTCACCATGTTTCACAAAGGCCATCAGTTTACCCGCCCCAGCCTGCGGGTCGCCACGGGTGTGCACTCACAGACATGAAGCACGCTGACTTGTACGGCCGAGCGGGGATGGATGTCGGTTCTGTTGCAACACAATGACTCAAAGCATCACAAATACATGAGGACGCGGGCCAGGGAGCAAACAAACTGCGAGGGCGGACGGGCAGAGTGGGAGGCAGAAGTAAAGTACTGTTCAGCAGGCATATGTTCATTTTACTTGAACATGTTTTTATAATGGGTTATATTTTTGTCTTGAACTACAGTGGACACTGCTTAATGTGCAACATGTTTATAGCAGTAGCGGGCCGTCCGTATCTCACCTAGGCCTTAAGTGATGTCCTACTTAAAATGTGCAGACCAACGATCGGTAATTTCGCATCTTGTGACACTGAATCAACTTAAATCTGTCGATTGGTAAGTGTTTGTTTGGCATTAAATGTGAGTGGAATGAAACGCTGGATGTAAATATTGTTTCAAATGTACATACAGCTAGCATAAATAGCATGTTAGCATCGATTAGCGCGGTTTTATTTTTTGTCTTAAACTACAATGGACACTGCTTAATGTGCAACATGTTTATAGCAGTAGCGGGCCGTCCGTATCTCACCTAGGCTTTCAGTGATGTCCTACTTAAAATGTGCAGACCAACGATCGGTAATTTCGCATCTTGTGACACTGAATCAACTTAAATCCGTCGATTGGTAAGTGATTGTTTGGCATTAAATGTGGGTGGAATGAAACGCTGGATGTAAATATTGTTTCAAATGTACATAGAGCTAGCATAAATAGCATGTTAGCATCGATTAGCGCGGTTTTATTTTTGTCTTAAACTACAATGGACACTGCTTAATTTGCAACATGTTTATAGCAGTGGCGGGCCGTCTGTATCTCACCTAGGCCTTCAGTGATGTCATACGTAGTCCGACTTCACCTCTCAAAATAACGTAATTTATGTCACCACATGGACACGGCCGGAGATACTATACAGCAGGGGTGTCAAACTCAAATACAGAGTGGGCCAAAATTTGGGCCAATAAAAAATCAGTTCCCAGTGGCTTTTTTTTATTTTTTGAAGTTTTTTTCAAAATTTTACCCATCCCGGAATATCCCTAAAAAAAGCTTTAAAGTGCCTGATTTTCGCTATCTCTGAAGCCATCGTCCATTTTCCTGTGACGTCATCCAGTGATGCCAATACGGATAGCACAGCAAGATATAGCGACATTAGCTCGGATTCAGACTCGGATTTCAGCGGCTTAAGCGATTCAACAGATTACGCATTTGTTGAAACGGATGGTTGGAGTATGGAGGCAGATAGCGAAAACGAAATTTAAGAAAAAACTGAAGCTATTGAGCGAATAGCTATTGACGCTATTCGGCCATGTTTGCCTTAGCATCGCCGGTAAAATATGCAGACCAACGATTGGAAGTTTCGCATCTTGTGACACTGAATCAACTTAAATCCGTCGATTGGTAAGTGTTTGTTTGGCATTAAATGTGGGTGGAAGGAAACGCTGGATGTAAATATAGTTTCTAATGTACATACAACTAGCATAAATATCATGTTAGAATCGATTAGCGCGGTTTTATTTTTGTCTTAAACTACAGTGGACACTGCTTAATTTGCAACATGTTTATAGCAGTGGCGGGCCGTCTGTATCTCACCTAGGCCTTCAGTGATGTCATACGTAGTCCGACTTCACCTCTCAAAATAACGTAATTTATGTCACCACATGGACACGGCCGGAGATACTATACAGCAGGGGTGTCAAACTCAAATACAGAGTGGGCCAAAATTTGGGCCAATAAAAAATCAGTTCCCAGTGGCTTTTTTTTATTTTTTGAAGTTTTTTTCAAAATTTTACCCATCCCGGAATATCCCTAAAAAAAGCTTTAAAGTGCCTGATTTTCGCTATCTCTGAAGCCATCGTCCATTTTCCTGTGACGTCATCCAGTGATGCCAATACGGATAGCACAGCAAGATATAGCGACATTAGCTCGGATTCAGACTCGGATTTCAGCGGCTTAAGCGATTCAACAGATTACGCATTTGTTGAAACGGATGGTTGGAGTATGGAGGCAGATAGCGAAAACGAAATTTAAGAAAAAACTGAAGCTATTGAGCGAATAGCTATTGACGCTATTCGGCCATGTTTGCCTTAGCATCGCCGGTAAAATATGCAGACCAACGATTGGAAGTTTCGCATCTTGTGACACTGAATCAACTTAAATCCGTCGATTGGTAAGTGTTTGTTTGGCATTAAATGTGGGTGGAAGGAAACGCTGGATGTCAATATAGTTTCTAATGTACATACAACTAGCATAAATATCATGTTAGAATCGATTAGCGCGGTTTTATTTTTGTCTTAAACTACAGTGGACACTGCTTAATTTGCAACATGTTTATAGCAGTGGCGGGCCGTCTGTATCTCACCTAGGCCTTCAGTGATGTCATACTTAGTCCGACTTCACCTTTCAAAATAACGTAATTTATGTCACCACATGGACACGGCTGGAGATACTATACAGCAGGGGTGTCAAACTCAAATACAGAGTGGGCCAAAATTTGGCCTAATAAAAAAATCAGTTCCCAGTGGCTTATTTTATTTTTTGAAGTTTTTTTCAAAATTGTACCCATCCCGGAATATCCCTAAAAAAATCTTTGAAGTGCCTGATTTTCGCTATCTCTGAAGCCATCGTCCATTTTCCTGTGACGTCATCCAGTGATGCCAATACGGATAGCACAGCAAGATATAGCGACATTAGCTCGGATTCAGACTCGGATTTCAGCGGCTTAAGCGATTCAACAGATTACGCATTTGTTGAAACGGATGGTTGGAGTATGGAGGCAGATAGCGAAAACAAAATTGAAGAAAAAACTGAAGCTATTGAGCGAATAGCTATTGACGCTAATCGGCCATGTTTGCCTTAGCATCGCCGGTAAAATGTGCAGACCAACGATCGGAAGTTTCGCATCTTGTGACACTGGATCAACTTAAATCCGTCGATTGGTAAGTGTTTGTTTGGCATTAAATGTGGGTGGACGGAAAGGCTGGATGTAAATATAGTTTCAAATGTACATACAGCTAGCCTAAATAGCATGTTAGCCTCCATTATGTCATGATCCATGTATTGGATCATGGCATATTCTGGTTTTGGTTCTGTTTGTTATCACATTCTCTCTAGTATTTGTCTTCCTCAGTTCTTTTTTGGCACTTCCTGGTTTTGTTCTGTTGTCATAGTTACCGATTTAGTGTCACCTGTCTCTCCTTTGATCACGCGCACCTGCCCTTGATTAGTTATCTCCCTATTTAAGACCGCCTTTGTTTTACATTCTTTCTTGGACTCTTGTTTGCTTCACGCTACAGTTGATGTCGCTCTTTCCAGCCTTGTGGTAACTACCTTCGTGTACATTAACTTCCATGCTATTTCAGTTTTTTGTCCCTAGCTCATGCTAGCGGGTTCTGTTTTGTTTGTTAGTGCCTTCGAGCAAGTGTTTTTGGTTGTTAGACTGTTTTCGTTAGTGTAAATAAATTATTGTTCCTACCTCACGCTGTGTCCATCTTCGCTGCACCCACGAGAGAACAACTCGTCACCACAATGCCACCAAGACGTCACGGATTAGCTGGCAGTCATGCCTCGACCAAATATGTCTGATTAGCACATAAGTCAACAACATCAACAAAACTCACCTTTGTGATTTCGTTGACTTTATCGTTGGAAATACATCTGCAGGTTATCCATTCATCTCTGTGCCATGTCTGCATTAGCATCGCCGGTAAAATGTGCAGACACTCCGGCACATTCAATGGGGGTCTGGCGGAAGATTTCTTTGACTTTATCGTTGGAAATGCATCTGCTTTGAGTTTCGCAGGATATCCACACAATCTTGCCATCTCTGTAGTAGCATAGCTTTCGTCGGTAAAGTGTGCGGAACAAACGACTGATCTGTTCGTCGGCTTTCCCCACACCCTCGTATTTTGAACAAATTTCGTCCAATTTCTTGCCACTTTCGCATCTTTGGGCCAGTGGTGCAACTTGAATCCCTCCTGTCAGTGTTGTTAGACCCTCCGACAACAAACCGACAAGGCATGATGTCTCCAAGGTTCCAGAAAATAGTCGAAAAAACGGAAAATAACGGAAAATAACAGACCTGAGTCCCGTGTGTGTAATGTGTTTGAGAAAATGGCGTCTTTATTACCTAGGTGACGTCACGTTTTGTCGTCATCGCTCCGAGAGCGATAAATAGAAAGGCGTTTAATTCGCCAAAATTCACCCATTTAGAGTTCAGAAATCGGTTGAAAAAATATATGGTCTTTTTTTCTGCAACATCAAGGTATATATTGACGCTTACATAGGTCTGGTGATAATGTTCCCCTTTAAAACTGAACAAAGCCGCGGGGCAAGGTTGAAAAAAATATCCTTTTTATAGGGACCCAAACAAGTTTTGCATTGAATATTGAACAAGCAAGGCTTATATAACTTTATAGTGACATCCAAAATCCAGTTTAAAATAATAATAATAATTTAAAAAATATCAATGTCATATCAAATAAAATTTAAATAAACATTGAATGCCTCTTTTCTATTTGCAGCCTTCTGAGGTAAATATCAAAATCGAGTTTTTCCCATGGGCTAATAATAAATGTGAAAATAAAAAAACAATAATGAATGCATCAAACATTCAAGCCTTGAAGTAGCGAGAGAAAGTGCACGAATAAAACGTTAATTATTGCTCAGTGTCACGTGGAAGGCGCATAGTGATGCATGTTTTGTTCCACCCCAGGATGTTAAGGACCAGTTGGACAGGACTTGCAGGTCAGGGCTTGATTTAATACAAAAATATAACCACACTGGTACAAAATAGACAGAAACAAACGCACGGGGAGCTAAAGCTAAAACTTAGCACCAAGTCAGGAACAAGAAGCATACGTGAGTGTTGCTTACCTCCAAACAAAAGACCAAGATCGAACAAAGGGAGAAGGCAGGCTTAAATAAGGAAGTAATCAATAAACACAGGTGCTCTTCAGGAAACAAGTAACAGGTGGAACAAATCAGAAACTATGGTAACAGAACAAAACAAGGAACTGCAACCAGGAACCGAAAGAGTCCAAGACAAACAGAAAACACAAAATGACTCAAAAACCAAAATCAAAATGTGATCCGGGCAGGGGATCACAACAGCTCAGTTTGCTACACTGATTGAATATGGAACAAGCAACGCTTATATAACTCAATAGTGTAAAATCAACTTTCAAAAAACAAACAAAAAAACATCAATGGTATATTAAATGAGATTTAAATAAAAAATGTAATGGCTATTTTCTATTTGCAGCCGTCTGAGGTAAACATCAACATTCATTTTTTCCACAGGCTAATACATTTTAAAATGAAATAACAATTGAGTTTGCTGTGGGTTCACAGTGTGGCGCATATTTGTAACAGAGTTAAAGTTGTTTATACGGCCACTTTGGGACTCCAAAGTGAGTATCCATATCCAATCACAGGACACATAAATGTCTGTCTAGAAGGCCTTACAAGTTTTGGAGCAACGTCTTTTTCATGGACGCCCCTGCTTATTTCAACAAGACAATGCCAAGCCACATTTTGCACATGTTTCAACAGCGTGATTTCGTAGTAAAATAGTGCGGGTGCTAGACCGACCTGCCTGTAGTCCAGATCTGTCTCCCATTGAAAATCTATGGCACATCATGAAGTGTAAAATATGACAACGGAGACCCCGGACAGTTTGCTACACTGATTGAATATAGAACAAGCAACGCTTATATAACTCAATAGTGCAAAATCAACTTTCAAAAATCAAACAAAAAAACATCAATGGTATATTAAATGAGATTTAAATAAAAAATGTAATGCCTATTTTCTATTTGCAGCCGTCTGAGGTAAACATCAACATTCATTTTTTCCACAGGTTAATAAGTTTTAAAATAAAATAACAATTGTGTTTGCTGTGGGTTCACAGTGTGGCACATATTTATAACAGTGTTAAAGTTGTTTATACGGCCACTTTGGGACTCCAAAGTGAGTATCCACATCCAATCACAGGACACATAAAGGTCTGTCAAGAAGGCCTTACAAGTTTTGGAGCAACGTCTTTTTCATGGACGCCCCTGCTTATTTCAACAAGACAATGCCAAGCCACATTTTGCACATGTTACAACAGCGTGATTTCTTACTAAATAGTCCGGGTACTAGACCGACCTGCTTTTAGTCCAGACCTGTCTCCCATTGAAAATGTGTGGGACATCATGAAGTGTAAAATATGACAACGGAGACCCCGGACAGTTTGCTACACTGATTGAATATGGAACAAGCAACGCTTATATAACTCAATAGTGCAAAATCAACTTTCAATAAACAAACAAAAAAACATCAATGGTATATTAAAAAAAGATTTTCATAAAAAAACGCAATGCCTATTTTCTATTTGCAGCCGTCTGAGGTAAACATCAACATTCATTTTTTCCACAGGCTAATACATTTTAAAATAAAATAACAATTGTGTTTGCTGTGGGTTCACAGTGTGGCGCATATTTGTAACAGAGTTAAAGTTGTTTATACGGCCACTTTTGCACTCCAAAGTGAGTATCCATATCCAATCACAGGACACATACAGGTCTGTCTAGAAGGCCTTACAAGTTTTGGAGCAACGTGTTTTTCATTGACGCCCCTGCTTATTTCAACAAGACAATGACAAGCCACATTTTGTACGTTACAACAGCGTGATTTCGTAGTAAAATAGTGCGGGTACTAGACCGACCTGCCTGTAGTCCAGATCTGTCTCCCATTGAAAATCTATGGAACATCATGAAGTGTAAAATATGACAACGGAGACCCCGGACAGTTTGCTACACTGATTGAATATGGAACAAGCAACGCTTATATAACTCAATAGTGCAAAATCAACTTTCAATAAACAAACAAAAAAACATCAATGGTATATTAAAAAAGATTTAAATAAAAAATGCAATGCCTATTTTCTATTTGCAGCCGTCTAAGGTAAACATCAACATTCATTTTTTCCACAGGCTAATACATTTTAAAATAAAATAACAATTGAGTTTTCTGTGGGTTCACAGTGTGGCGCATATTTGTAACAGAGTTAAAGTTGTTTATACGGCCACTTTTGGACTCCAAAGTGAGTATCCATATCCAATCACAGGACACATAAATGTCTGCCTAGAAGGCCTTACAAGTTTTGGAGCAACGTCTTTTTCATGGACGCCCCTGCTTATTTCAACAAGACAATGCCAAGCAAGTGATTTCGTAGTAAAATAGTGCGGGTACTAGACCGACTTGCCTGTAGTCCAGATCTGTCTCCCATTGAAAATGTGTTGCACATCATGAACCGTAAAATATGACAACGAAGACCCCGGTCTGTTGAACAACTTAAGCTGTACATCAAGAAAATGGGAAAGAATTCAAAAATTGGTCTCCTCAGTTCCCAAACGTTTACTGAGTGTTGTTAAAAGGAAAGGCCATGTAACCCAGTGGTAAAAATGTCCCTGTGCCAACTTTTTTGCAATGTGTTACTGCCATTAAATTCTAAGGTAATGATTATTTGCAAAAAAATTAATAAAGCAAATATTTGTTCGAACATTAAGTATCTTGTCTTTGCAGTCTATTCAATAAAATATACGTTAAAAAGGATTTAAGAATCATTGTATTCTGTTTTTTGTTTTTTTACCATTTACACAACGTGCCAACTTTACTGGTTTTGGGTTTTGTATTCTGTTTAACCACCAAAGGTAACATTAGCTTGTCCGTGGGGTTCTTGTTAATATTTTTTGCTTTGAAATATGTAACTGTGAGCAAGTTGCAAACGGAGCCAATAAGAGAAACCATTGCTCCCTGCATGAAGTTGGCCACCCACCAAACAATTCATTGGGTCTCAGTTGTATGTGCTGTTTTTGTTTCTGAATATTTTCATTTCTTTTTCGGTAAATCAAAGCTCACCAAGGCAAACATTTTCTCCAAAATAGTCTGGTTTGTGCCTTTTAAATGTCTGATTGTACTGTTCGTTAGACATCAAAGATAAACATTTTCCGCCCCTGGACATTTTCCATATTCAACTGCAATAGTTTTGTTTTATACAGCTATGTTTGTGCTGGTTTGTTAGAATTATCAGTCGTTTTTGATTCATGGTAGTTTTTTTCAACTGTGATATGAATTTGAAGAATGTCAAGGGACTAGATTACCTTTGATGGAGCCCCTCAAAACAGCACAATCAATAATTTTTCAACAGCCAGTTTTGCATGGAGTGAGGGGCCAACTCGACATACTGTAGGTACAAACCCTGTTTCCATATGAGTTGGGAAAATGTGTTGGATGTAAATAAAAACGGAATACAATTATTTGCATATCATTTTCAACCCATATTCAATTGAATGCACAACAAAGACAAGATATTTGATGTTCAAACTCATAAACTTTATTTTTTTTTGCAAATAATAATTAACTTAGAATTTCATGGCTGCAACACGTGCCAAAGTAGTTGGGAAAGGACATGTTCACCACTGTGTTACATCACCTTTTCTTTTAACAACACTCAATAAACTGAGGAAACTAATTGTTGAAGCTATGAAAGTGGAATTCTTTCCCATTTTTGTTCTATGTAGAGCTTCAGTCGTTCAACAGTTCGGGGTCTCCGCTGTCGTATTTTACACTTCATAATGTGCCACACATTTTCCATGGGAGAAAGGTCTGGACTGCAGGCGGGCCAGGAAAGTACCCGCACTCTTTTTTTACGAAGCCACGCTGTTGTAACATGTGCTAAATGTGGCTTGGCATTGTCTTGCTGAAATACGCATGGGCGTCCATGAAAAAGATGGCGCTTAGTTGACAACATATATTGTTCCAAAACCTGTATGTACCTTTCAGCATTAATGGTGCCTTCACAGATGTGTAAGTTACCCATGCCTTGGGCGCTAATGCACCCCCATATCATCACAGATGCTGGCTTTTGAACTTTGCGTCGATAACAGTCTGGATGGTTCTCTTGTCCTTTGGTCTGGATGATACAATGTTGAATATTTCCAAAACCTATTTGAAATGTGGAATCGTCAGACCACAAAACACTTTTCCACTTTGCATCAGTCCATCTTAGATGATCTCGGGCCCAGAGAAGCCGGCAGCGTTTCTGGATGTTGTTGATAAATGGCTTTCACTTTGCATAGTAGAGCTTTAACCTGCACTTACAGATTTAGCGACGAACTGTATTTAGTGACAGTGGTTTTCTGAAGTGTTCCTGAGCCCATGTGGTGATATCCTTTAGAGATTGATGTCAGTTATTGATATCGTGCCGTCTGAGGGATCGAAGGTCACGGTCATTCAATGTTGGTTTCCGGCCATGCCGCTTTGATGGAGTGATTTCTCCAGATTCTCTGAACCTTTTGATGATATTATGGACCGTAGATGTTGAAATCCCTAAATTTCTTGCAATTGCACTTTGAGAAACGTTGTTCTTAAACGGTTTGACTATTTGCTCACGCAGTTGTGGACAAAGGGGTGTACCTCACCCCATCCTTTCTTGTGAAGGACTGAGCATTTTTTGGGAAGCTGTTTTTATACGCAATCATGGCACCCACCTGTTACCAATTAGCCTGTTCACAAGTGGGATGTTCCAAATAAGTGTTTGATGAGGATTTCTCAACTTTATCAGTATTTATTGCCACCTTTCCCAACTTCTTTGCCACGTGTTGCTATCATCAAATTCTAAAGTTAATGATTTTTTTGCCGCTTATTCCCTTTTGGGGTGACGGGGGGCGCCGGTGCCTATCACAGCTACAATCGGGCGGAAGGCGTTGTACACCCTGGACAAGTCGCCACCTCATCGCAGGTTGGCACGTTGTGTAAATCGTAACTAAAAACAGAATACAATGATTTGCAAATCCTTTTTCAACCTATATTCAATTGAATAGACTGCAAAGACAAGATTCTTAACGTTCAAAGTGGTAAACTTTTGTTATTTTTTGCAAATATTAGCTCATTTGGAGTTTGATGCCTGCAACATGTATTAAAAAAAAGCTGCCACAGGTGGCAAAAAAGACTGAGAAAGTTAAGGAATGCTCATCAAACACTTATTTGGAACATCCCACTTGTGAACAGGCTAATTGGGAACAAATGAGCGCCATGATTGGGTATAAAAGCAGAATCCATGAAATGCTCATTATTTCAAAAATAAAAAAGGGTCACCATTTTGTCAACAAATGTGCGAGCAAATTGTTGAACAGTTTAGGAAAAACATTTGTTAATGAGCTATTGAAAGAAATTTAAGGATTTCCCCATCTACGGTCTGTAATATCATCAAAAGGTTCAGTGTCACAGTTTGTTGGTCACGAACCCCAAGATGCAGAGACGGAGGCAGGCATTGAACAGGAAAACATGATTTAATTAAAATATTAGAACAAGAACAAACAAAGAGGTACAACCAAAAGCGCGCATGAGGCGGATAGCAAACTGAGGGAGCTAGCATGGGAGCTAGAAAATAAAGGAGCTTAACAATGAAGCTAGCATAAAAAAAATAGGATCTATCATGGAAGCTAGTGGGTAGCGGGCAGGAAAACAGAAGTCATATGTGTAGTATACAACAAACTGGAAGCAGGGAACAAAAAAACCAGTAAGCTACAAACATTTAACGGATATAACTTACCGCTACGCTGCAAATACAAGACACGGGACGACACAACAGGAATGACAAGAAGGTATACGACAAGACAATAATCCAGCACTGACTGGAAGACAAAGCAGGTACAAATAGGATTGGGCTGATTGAAACCAGGTGTGGCCAGGTGCCAATCAGCCACAGCTGAAGGGAAACAAACGGGAAGCTGAACCAAAATAAGAGTGCTAACAGGAATTAAGGACAGGAAATACTAAACACACAGAGGAAAAAGTAAAACTGTCAGTGGCAAGCCTGACACAGAGGATATGGAGAAATCACTGCACGTAAGCAGCAAGGCTGCATCAAAAACCGACATCAGTGTGTAAAGGATATCACCACATGGGCTCAGGAACACTTCAGAAAACCACTGTCTGTAACTACAGTTTGTCGCTACACCTGTAAGTGCAAGTTAAAACTCTACTATGCAAAGCGAAAGCCATTCATCAACAACACCCAGAAACGCCGCCGGCTTCACTGGGCTCGAGTTCATCTAAGATGGACTGATGCAAAGTGGAAAAACGTTCTGTTGTCCGATGAGTCCACATTTCAAATTGTTTTTTGGAAACTCTGGACCTTGTCCCCTCTGGACCGAAGAGGAAAAGAACCATCCTGGTTTTTATAGGCGCAAAGTTCAAAAGCCAGCATCTGTGATGGTATGGGGGTGTATTAGTGCCCAAGGACTGGGTAACTTACACATCTGTGAAGGCACCATTAATAATTAAAAGATGCATACAGGTATTGGAGCAAAAATGTTGCCACCCAAGCAACGTCTTTTTCATGGACGCCCCTGCTTATATCAGCAAGACAATGCCAAGCAACACTGCACGTGTTACAACACAACAGCGTTGCTTTCCAAGTCATAGTATTCAGTTTTTATTTATGATTTACACAACGTGCCAACTTCGCTGGTTTTGGGTTTTGCAGCATAATGGCAATGACCCTAATATTTCTTCTCATGAACTCCTAAAATAATCTTCTTGCATGTCTTGTGTGTGCAGACTAACGATGTGGCAGGAAACACATGGAATTGGCTCTACTTCATCCCGCTCATCATCATCGGCTCCTTTTTCATGCTCAACTTGGTCCTTGGTGTCCTATCAGGGTAAGTCATCATTTTAATACTAAATCAACCCAAAAAATACTTAATTACTTTTTGCATGTTTGTGGATGCGTTGAGCCTACAGCTTAATACATATTTTCATGCCCATTAATATAAAGTGGAAGACATTATTAAAAAAAAAACGTGGAATGCCGTGTAAGTAGAGATGTCCACTAATGGCTTTTTTGCCGATATCCGATATTGTCCAACTCTTGATAACCGATTTCCATATCAACCGATACCGATATATTTAGTTGTGGAATTAACACATCATTATGCTTAAATTTGTTGTGAAGCCCCGCTGGTTGCATTAAACAATGTAACAATGTTTTCCGAAATAAATAAACTCAAGTTATGGAAAAAAGTGCCAACATGGCACTGCCATATTTATTATTGAAGTCACAAAGTGAATTATATTTTTGAACATGCCTCAAAACAGCAGCTTGGAATTTAGGACATGCTCTCCCTAAAAGAGCATGAGGAGGTTGACGTGGGCAAGCAGTTGGGGGGAAGCTGTATATTGTAGCATCCCGGAAGAGTTAGTGCAGAGTTAGTTCTGTTGTGTTTCTGTTGTGTTACAGTATGGATATTCTCCCAAAATGTGTTTTGTCATTCTTGTTTGGTGTGGATTCACAGTGTGGCGCATATTTGTAACAGTGTTAAAATTGTTTATACGGCCACCCTCAGTGTGACCTGTATGGTTGTTGACCAAGTATGCTTGGCATTCACTTGTGTGTAGACGTTGTGTGACAGACTTCTCAAACCGTCGTGCGGGTTCCAAGGACCGTCAAGGAAGGACATTAGACTTCTTTATTTTTTAATAAAGACTGCTTTTCAGCTGCTACGTCTCCCGCTCGCACTTCCGCTTGCCTTTCTGCTTCAGGCGTCGTCGCCTCTCTCGCACTCTCAGTCTCTCTCTCTCTCTCAGCGTCAGCTTCCCTCTTGCTCCTTCTCGTCTCTCCGCCTCTCTCCCTGACGTTCACGGCTGTCGCTCTTTTATACAGTACGAGAGGATTACTCAATTGTCCCCATGTGCGCGATCCACGCACCTGACCTTGATTGCGGCGTTGCTCCCGGCGCGCCCTGCCTTGCCGCTCGCTCACCGTCCACGCCTCCTCGCCACCATCTTGGGCTGGGCTACGGTGCGCCCTGCCTCGCTGTCAGACTGCCAGGCAAGCCTCCTTGCCGCCATCTTGGGCTGGGCTACGGTGTGCCCTGCCTCGCTGTTGGACTGCTGGCCACGCCTCCTCGCCGCCATCTTGGGCTGGGCTACGGTGTGCCCTGCCTCGCTGTCGGACTGCCGGCTCCGCCTCTCCACAGTTGATATGTAATGTGACTGGGCCGGCACGCAAAGACAGTGCCTTTAAGGTTTTTTGGCGCTCTGTACTTTTTGAAACCGATACCGATAATTTCCGATAATACATTTTAAAGCATTTATCGACAATGAAGCATGGTGGTGGCAGCATCTTGGTGCAAGTGTCAAGCGTTGACAAACGGTGCGTCATGGGAGACGCAGGAGGTCGTCTGGATTTTAGGGGATGCAGATGAACAAGGTAGCAGCGTAAAGTAAAAAAGGTATTTATTGATAAAAGAACAAAACACGAGAGCAACGGGGAAGTGGTCTGACCAAACAAAACAAAATGCAAAATACGTACGGAAAATGTGACGCAAACGGCATCCACACATCCATCCATCCATTTTCTACCGCTTATTCCCTTCGGGGTGGCGGGGGATAAAACAGTCACTTGCGAAGTCTGCACTCATTGGGATTGAGCGGACTGATGGGATGTTGTTACTTTCCTGAGCTGCTAAATTCAGAATAATAGTCACTCTTCAATCAATTACTCGATCAAATGTTATTTATATAACCCTTAATGGCAAGTGTCTCAAAGGGCTGCACAAGCCACAACGACATCAATGCTTCTTGGAGACGTTGCCGTGGTCTGCTGCATTCCATTTAAGTTGGTAGTATGTATATTAGACTTTTAAAGTTGACCAACTTGGTGCCACAACCAGGGGCTGAGTGGGGGGGGGAGGAGGGGGGTGGCCCGTCTATGCCCCGGGGGTCGGGTCGGACCCAAGACCTACCCAGAGCGGGCCATTTCAAAGGCTTGGGCCCGTAGGCATACTTGCCAACACTCCATGATTTTCCGGGAGACTCACAAAATTCAGCACCTCTCTTCGAAAACCTCCCTGGACATCCAGTATTTTCCCACAAAAATTTCCCGAAATTCAGGCGGAACTGGATGCCGCGCCCCCTCCAGCTCCATGCGGACCTGAGTGACGTGTATAAAGAGCGTGTCTGCCCAATGACGTTATAACTGTAGGGTGAGTTCTTGGTTTCTTATGTGGGTTTATTGTTAGGCAGTTTCATTAACGTCCTCCCAGCGTGGAAACAACACACAACAACAGCAGTCCGTTTTCGTCTACCGTAAAGCAATGTTGTGGCACTCTTAAACAGGACATTACTGCCATCTACTGTACATGCATATGGTTAGAAAAACAAGGATGGACAATTCAACCCTTAACTCAACAATGAGTAGATGAATGTTATGTGTGTGTAAATGTGTAAATAAATGAACACTGAAGTTCAAGTATTTCTTTTATTTTTATATATATATATATATATATATATATATATTTAAATAAATAAATACATATATATATATATATATGTCTTGATTGGATTATCCAGAGAATAGTGCTCGATACCGTGGTAGAGCGCAATATGTAGGTGTGGGAAAAATCACAAGACTACTTCATCTCTACAGAACTGTTTCATGAGGGATTCTCTCAATAATCAGGAGATTTTAATGGAAACATTCACATACAATGGTTTATATAGGGCACAGAGTGGGTGGGTACAAGCAGGCGTAGGGTGTGGTGATTGGCTCATGTGTTACCTAGGAGGTGTTTCCGTCTGTGGCGGCATGTTGAAATGATTTCACTGCGCTTGTTGAGGGATGACAGATCTGGATGATATATAATAAACAGTTTCTCTTTCAAGCATAGGTTGCATCTTTTATTACCACTGTTGTAAGGTGTGCTGGATGCAAGAATTTGCCATGTTATTAAATATTCAACATTATTGTCTTTGAGGTTCCAAATGTGCTTGCTGAGTTCTGTAGAATTCCACAAAGTCTGGTTTCTAAAGGAGGCCTTGTGATTATTCCCACTGGTTTTAACGCACCTTCGGTTAATCCTACGTACATGTCGGATGTGTTAATGTCCTTGCGTGTTACCTTTGCTTGGTAAACGACTGATGTTTGTAAGCACCCCCCGTTGAGAGGGCAATCAGGTTTCTTGCGACAGTTACATTCCTTATTGGTTTCAGAGTCGTTTAGTCTGGGGGTATATATATTATTTTGTGTGTATATATATATATATATATATATATATATATATCTGTCTATGTGTGTTGGCCCTGCGATGAGGTCCAGGGTCTACTCCGCCTTACGCCCGATTGTAGCTGAGCTGGGCACCAGCGCCCCCCGCGACCCCAAAGGGAATAAGCGGCAGAAAAATGGATGGATGGACATGAAATACTTGACTTGGTGTACTCCTCCCCTCTTAACCACGCCCCCAACCATGCCCCGCCATGGCCCCCACCCCCCAACTCCTGGAATCTGAGGTCTCAAAGTTGGCAAGTATGCCCGGAGGAGCTCAGAAGATGCAACCAGTTTTATTTTAATCACCACTAATAATAACGCTGGTTGTATGTGGGCTTATACTGTGGGTTGTCCCGGTCAGGATGAGTCATGGTTACTAAAAACTTCCAAAATATTGCACAAGTAAACACGCTGCAGGACTGCTGGTATCGGAGATCATGGCACACAAGACCATGTAATCCAGGGGTGTCAAACTTTTTTTAGATGGGGGGCCACTTGGAGAAAAATCTACTCCCAAGTGGGTGGGACTGGTAAAATCACGGCACGATAACTTAAAAATAAAGACAACTTTAGATTGTTGTCTTTGTTTATAAATAGAAACAAGCACATTCTGAAAATGTACAAGTCATACTGTATTTCCTTGAATTGCCGCAGAGCATATAGTATGCGCCTGCCTTGAATTACTGCCGGGTCAAACTTGCTTCGCAAAATAATTAGCGCATGCTTAGTATTACTGCGAGTGACACTTCCCCTGTCGTCATTTTCAAAATGGAGAAGGCTGATTTCAATACCGGTAATTTTAAATCACATAAAGGGAAGAAGATTAAGAGCTATTCAGTAGGATTTAAGGTCCAAGCTCACATCACACTCAAACTTTTACTGCATGCCTTTGGTAAGTGCCGGAGTGAGACGAGGTTTGAAAATAATTAGCACATGCTTACTTTTACCGCATGCCTTTGGTAAGTGCCGGAGTGAGAAGCGCTTTGAAAATAATTAGTGCATGCTTACTTTTACCGCATGCCTTTGGTAAGCGCAGGAGTGAGAAGAAGTTGTAAATTAGTTAGCGCCCCGGCAGCAATTCAAGGAAATACATTTTCTTTTTGTTTTTATTACTTTTTCATGTTGCAGTTAATAGTATTCTATCTTTATTTGTCCTTATTTATAATTACTGAATAACTGATGTGATAATGTTCATCAGTCAATTCTTTGGTGTTAATTTTAATGTATTATGTTGTAAATATTCATGTTCGAAATAAACTACGGAAAAAAAAGAAAAAATGTCCGATAATGTCTTTTTTGCCGATATTCCGATATTGTCCAGCTCTTAATTACCGATTCCGATATTAAGCGATACCGATATATACAGTTGTGGAATTAACACATTATTATGCCTAATTTTGTCGTGATGCCCCGCTGGATGCATTAAACAATGTAATAAGGTTTTCCAAAATAAATCAACTCAAGTTATGGAAAAAAATGCCAACATGGCACTGCCATATTTATTATTGAAGTCACAAGGTGCATTATTTTTTTAAACTTGCCTCAAAACAACAACTTGGGAATTTGGGACATGCTTTCCCTGGGAGAGCATGAGGAGATTGAGGGTGGGCGGGGTTGAAGTGGGGAGGTAGGGGGTAGCGGAGGGTGTATATTGTAGCGTCCCGGAAGAGTTAGTGCTGCAAGGGTTTCTGGGTATTTGTTCTGTTGTGTTACGGTGCGGATGTTCTCCCGAAATGTGTTTGTCATTCTTGTTTGGTGCGGGTTCACAGTGTGGCGCATATTTATAACAGTGTTAAAGTTGTTCATACGGCCACCCTCAGTCTGACCTGTATGGCTGTTGACCAAGTATGCCTTGCATTCACTTGTGTGCGAAAAGCCGTAGATATTATGTGACTGGGCCGGCACGCAAAGGCACTCCCTTTAAGGTTTATTGGCGCTCTGTACTTCTCCCTACGTCTGTGTACTACTTCGTATAGGGCGTTTTAAAAACTCGTAAAGTTTACCTTTTGAAACCGATACCAATAATTTCCGATATTACATTTTAAAGCATTTATCGGCCGCTAATATCGGCAGTCCGATATTATCCGACATCTCTATTTTTCAATCTATCAAGATAAATAAATAATATAAAAATTGTTAGGAGCTTGCATGGCTGCAATTGTAGTGACCTTAAGATGCTGGAACCAGGAGGACAAAGAGCAGGTAAGAGGATTTGAATTCATAAACAGAGAAGGAAGCAGTCTTGCATGTACAGTTCACCAAGGTAAATCAATCCTCGCGCGAGACAGGCATGAATAGAAACATGCTGATTGGCAGCAGGTGTGGACCGGCTGCCAATCAACAGCAGGTAAGGGGGAAAAACACAGCGCTCAGCGGGACAAGCAGGAAATGAAAACAAAATAAGAGCACTGATTGGAAGTAAATACAAAACAAGGAAGCACAAACAGAAACAAAGTGACAAAAATCAGATTACAAGATGTTATTTATGTAGTTTGCTCATTTTCCTCGACTAGTGCACTACCATCATGGGGTTTATTTATTTTTTTAATATGTAGCATCATCTACAAAGACATAAATAATTGCTATTGCAACATCTAGTGGACACATTTAGAACAGCAGTTTATTTCATTCAAATATTTTAGGATTTTTATATTTAACAAACTCATCCCGTGGGCCATACAATTGACACACCTGGTGTAATCCCATACTTGGTATTGCACCAACTGTTATGATCCGCCGCCCGGATCATGTATTGTTTTGGTTTTTGAGTCCTTTTGTGTTTTCTGTTTGTTTTTGGACTCTTCCGATCCCTGGTTTGGCTTTTCCTTGTTTTATCTTGTTACCATGGTTTTTCATTTGTTCCACCTGCTCTTGTTTTTTTACGCAGACCTGTGTTTTGATTATTGCTTTAGTATTTAAGCCTGCCTTCGACCTCAGTTCTGTCTTGATCCGTTGTTTGCTGTAAGCAACACTCACATTGGTATTTCTTAAATCTTGTCCCTATGCTAAGTTGCTCCTTAGCTTGTCGTGCCCTCGGCACGTTACTACTGGACTCTTGGACTCCATGGTAGTTTAGCTTTAGCTTCCCGTGCGTAGGCACGTGCTTTATTTTGCCTTTTGTACCAGTGTTATTTTATTTTTGTATTAAACCAAGCTCTTACCTGCAATTCCCGTCCTCTTGCATCTTGAGGTGACAAAACGCGCCAGTATATATAAAAAATATATATAAAAAACGCATCTTAGATAGTGGATAGCTTAAAAGGCATACATGAATCATCTTCCATGATCCTGGATCTAAATTCTGTCGAGTAACTCTATCTGACTCATTGCCATTAGCCGGCTAAAACTGAATGAAAGCCAACATGAGTCAATGATGGTCTGAATGTCCTGAAAGCAGGAGCTTTTTGACATTTAGTCACAGAAAGCCTTTTAGCTTAATGCAAGCAGTGCCGTTTGCATGCTTCTACAATTATTGATTGATAAGTATAACGCATGACTCCGATTTTTCTCACCAATATCACATCTTGGGTATGATGGCGGATTGGAGATAATGGCACACTGAATTGAATGACAAGGTCTCAGCTATCACACCAACTTGTCTCAAACCTGCAAGTTTTACGCCATAAAAGCTGTCACTTGTCCAATTGTTATGTTTTAAATTGCGAGCAAAAATTAGAGTTACGAGCTTCCCCACCATTGGTTTCCGTGCTGAATCTCACATTGAACCTCAGAAGATCTGAGACAAACATCTGGGCTTAGTCGTTAACATTAGCTGATAGCTACAGATGGACTTAGCTTTGTTTTTCCGAGCACGAGAAGGAAGAAAATGAGCGTGAAGGACGGTGGATGCTATTGTTTGTTTGTATTTGTTCATTTGAAGGACAAAGTGAAGTTACATTAAGAAGATGGCTGCACCAGATTTAGCACCATGCTAATATTAATTTGTATCTAACATCCATCCATCCATTTTTCTACCACTTGTCCCTGTTCGGGGTCACGGTGGGTGCTGGAGCCTATCTTAAATGCATTCAGGCAGACTTCGAAGCAAATGATAAGTCTGACCAGTAGATGGCAGTCAAACATAAGAGTTCCGTGTAGACTAATTTAATTAAGGATGTTAGATGCGCCACATTTGTCTATCATTATGTATTTTCAATATTGTTGTGTATTTGCAAGCTTTTCAATCTGGTTTTGCTTACCGACCTCGAAGCATTTTTATTTGGTACATAATGTAATGATAAGTGTGAACAGTGGATGGCAGTCAAACATAAGAAATCTGTGTAGACTAATTTAATTAAGGATGTTAGATGCGCCACAATTTTCTATCATTATGTATTGTCAATATTGTTGTGCATTTGCAATCCTTTGAATCTGGTTTTGCTTACCGGCCTCAAAGCAATTTTATTTGGTACATAATGTAATGATAAGTGTGAACAGTGGATGGCAGTCAAACATAAGAATTCCGTGTAGACTAATTTAATTAAGGATGTTAGATGCGCCACAATTTTCTATCATTATGTACTTTCAATATTGTTGTGTATTTGGAAGTCTTTTAATCTGATTTTGCTTACCGACCTCAAATCAATTTTATTTGGTACATGGTATAATGATAAGGGTGACCAGTAGATGGCAGTCAAACATAAGAGATCCGTGTAGACTAATTTAATTATAGATGTTAGACGCACCACAACAGTCTATCAATATGTATTTTCAATATTGTTGTGTATTTGCAAGCCTTTCAATCTGATTTTGCTTACCGACCTTGAAGTAATTTTCTTTGGTACATGGTGTAATGATAAGTGTGACCAGTAGATGGCAGTCAAACATAAGAGATCTGTGTAGACTAGTGCAATTATGGATGTTAGATGCGCCACAATTGTCTATCATTATGTATTTTCAATGTTGTTGTGTATTTGCAATCCTTTCAATCTGGTTTTGCTTACTGACCTTAAAGCATTTTTTTTGGTACATGGTGTAATGATATGTGTGACCGGTAGATGGCAGTTAAACAAAAGAGATACGTGTAGTCTATTTTAATTGTGGTGCATCTGACATCCATAATTAAATTAGTCTACGCGTATCTCTCACCGACCTCGAAGCAATTTTATTTGGTTCACGGTGTAATAAGTGTGACCAGTAGATGGCAGTTAAACATAAGAGATACATGTAGACCAATTTAATTATAGATGTTAGACGCGCCACATTTGTCTATCAATATGTATTTTCAATATTGTTGTGTATTTGCAAGCCTTTCAATCTGATTTTGCTTACCGACCTTGAAGTAATTTTATTTGGTACATGGTGTAATGATAAGGGTGGCCAGTAGATGGCAGTCAAACATAAGAGATCTGTGTAGACTAATTTAATTATGGATGTTAAATGCGCCACAATTGTCTATCATTATGTATTTTCAATATTGTTGTGTATTTTCAATCATTTCAATCTGGTTTTGCTTACCGACTTCAAAGCATTTTTTTTTTGTACATGGTGTAATGATATGTTTGACCGGCAGATGGCAGTCAAACAAAAGAGATACGTGTAGTCTATTTTAAATGGGGCGCATATGACATCCATAATTAAATTAGTCTACACGTATCTCTCACCGACCTCGAATCAATTTTATTTGGTACATGGTGTAATGATTAGTGTGAACAGTAGATGGCAGTAAAACATAAGAGATACATGTAGACAGAAATTAGATGGCAAAATGACTCAAGTAAACGACACCAACATGTTATATGTTCCTTTGAAAATATAGAACATTACACACGGCGCTCAAAAATGTACCAAAATGTTTTAGTACAACGTTGGTAAGCTCTGAAGCCACACCGCTTGATGGATTGTGCTGTGCTTCAACATACGAGTATTGTTATGGTGTGGGTATAAGGTAAGACATATTATCTGGCGTTTCGTTTCGCAATAATATGAAAAAGCAACTTTTCTTACCTTCTGGTACCTGCTGATCTGTATTTGGGATTTGCATAAATCTTGCAAAATTGCGTGTGTCCGCCATTGTAGTCCGTGTAGACTCCAATGGCAAATTGACTTATTATTTTTCTCTTTCTTCTTGTTATGGGACATTCATCCTCTACTGTTGTTTTGAGGCCGGTAAGCAAAGTGAGAATTAGGGTTATACGGGTTATAAGGTACACTGTCGAGTTTTGAGAGAGAGAAAAAAAGATTTTAAGTGCCCTATATAGTCCGGAAAATATGGTATTTATTAACAACATCTGTAAAAGCACAACATGTTACAAACAGGCAGGATTGGGCAACAGAAGCAGAGAGGAGCTGCTGAGCGTTGAAAAAGTTGTTTAATGCTCAATAAGGGAAGGACATAAAAAAAAAATGGCAGTGGCGGGAGCAGCTGGTGCCACAAAGCAACAATAAAAAACAACAAAGATATCCGAATGGAAGGCAGGGAGATAACTGAGCAAACTTGCAATATAGCAAAAAAAACAAAAAACTGTAAATACTAGGATGGCGGTCGGCAACCTGTGGCTCTAGAGCCTCAGGCGGCTCTTTAGCGCCGCCCTAGTGGCTCTCTGGAGCTTTTTCAAAAATGTATGAAAAATGGAAAAAAATGAGGGGGAGAAGTATAAAAAAATTGTTTTAATGTGGTGACAAACATGACACAAACCTCCCTAATTGTTCTAAAGCACACTGTTTATATTGAACATGATTCACTGATTCGAGTATTTAGCGAACGCCGCTTTGTCCTACTAATTTTGGCGGTCCTTCAATTCACCGTAGTTTGTGTACATCAGGGGTGTCCAAACTTTTTCCACTGAGGGCCACACATAGAAATATTAAGGCATGCAGGGGCCATTTTTATATTTTTCATTTTCAAACCATAACAAAATATATGGATTATTTTTTTTTACCTTTTGGGCTCCCGGGGGCCATAAAGGGTCTAAAATAATCAGCCCGCAGGTTGGGTCTTGAGCGCAGTTGGGTGTTCCAACAGGACAATGACCCCCAAACACATGTCAAATGTGGTTAAGCAGGGATGTCAAAAGTGCGGCCCGGGGGCCATTTGCGGCCCGTAGGGAATATTTTTTTTACGTCCCAACGGGACATTTTAAAAATACGATTAAAAAAATACAAAACATAAAAAGTGGTATAAAACAGCAAACAGGTGAAATGTAACAAAAACATTTTGCAATTTTGACTCAAAAAACACAAAGCTGCCATGCAGGCTGTTTCTTTCTTAAAAAAAATCATGAATCAAAATCAATGTCATTATGAATTATTGACCTATTCAAGGCTCCAATTGCGTCACATTGAATATTCCACTTTGAGATATTTTTTGTGTAAAATGTTGCATATTTAGTGTTTGCCACAAATGAACAAACAAAAAACATAAACAACAATAAAACTTATAATTGACGGATAGAACTGAAGTTGATCTGGACATTATTGTGTTGAAAGTAAACAAAATAATTATAATTTAACTTTTAAGACTTTGATGAGTAGGACCCTTTTGGATACCCAATAGTTTTAGTGTGATTTTTTTTTTTAAGTGTCATTGCTCAAAAAATAATAATGAATTAAAATCAATGTTGTTATGACCTTTTTAAAGCTACACTTATTATATAATCTAAAATATTCCACTTAAAAATGTTATTAGGTGAAAATATTGCATATTTTGTGTTTTTTCTGTAAAAAAAAAAAGTATTTTTTTTGACGAAAAGAGCATACAACTTGATTTTTTAAAAATGATATATTGACAGTTAGACCTAATGTTGATGTAGAGATTTAAGCCTATAATAATAATAATACTGAATAATGACACATTTTTAATATTTTTTGGACCAAAAGCCTGAGTGGAGGCCTAAATGTACATTTTTATACATATATTGTATTGGGTTTTAAAATAAAAAATATCAAAATGACCCCAGCTTGCTTTGATTTTTCAGTGTGCGGTCCTCAGTGGAAAAAGTTTGGACACCCCTGTGGTGAAGGAACGGCTAAATCAGATTAGAATTAAGGTTTTACAATGGCCTTCCCACTGTTTGTATTAAACATGCTTCACTGATTCGAGTATTTAGCGAACGCCGCTTTGTCCTACTAATTTTGCCTGTCCTTGAATTCACCGTAGTTTGTTTACATCAGGGGTGTCCAAACTTTTTCCACTGAGGGCCGCACATAGAAATATTAAGGCATGCAGGGGCCATTTCGATATTTTTCATTTTATAACCATTACAAAATATATGGATTATTTTTTTTTTGTTTTACCTTTTGGGCTCCCGGGGGCCATAAAGGGTCTAAGTCACTAAAATGTTAAAAACAAGTCAAATTATTATTTGTTTTTTAATTATTTAACGCTTACAGTAAATCTCTACGATATATAAACTTCGGGTTGATATTATGCCTTTTTTTGTCAAAGACAACTTTCTTTTTTTTATAATAAAACTGAAATATGCAGTATTTCCCCCACCCCCCAAAACATTCAGAAAGCAATGTTTGATGTGAAGTAATTACAGCCTTAAAAATATCAATAATGCAGGACACCATTGATTTTAATTCATTAATCTTTTTGAGTAATCTCAGTGAAAAGATAAATAAAATCTCATTAAATATACTTGGGATCCAAAAGGTGCCTCACTCATTTTTTTTTAAACTTAAGTTACAAGATCAACTTCAGATATATTTTTCGAGTTAACGTTTGAACTTTTATTTTGTTTCTTTTTTATGCTCTTTAAGTCAAAGAAAACAATGTTTTGTATGGCAACTCCACAATATATGCAATATTTTCCACATTAAACATTTTAAAGTGAAATATTTGTAATAATTGGAGCCTTGAATAGGTCAATAATTCATTATTAGTGTTAGATAGATTTTTTTTTTTTTTTTGGCGCAATGGCAGAAAAAAAAGAAAAATTAAGATAGACAAAAGAAAAAAATCTGCCAACTTTTTCTAGTTAGATTGAACCTCATTCCACTTTTTTTAAATGTTTTTTTTATTTTTGCAATAGCATTTCCAGAACGAGTGGTGGGCCGGTAAACAATAAGCTGCGGGCCACAAATGGCCCTCGGTCCGCACTTTGGATTCCCCTGGCTTACATGTACAACTTTCTCCGACTTTCTCGGACATGTTTTATGCCACTTCTTTTTCTGTTTCATTTTGACCACCAAACTTATGCACAAAGGTGAGTTTTGTCGATGAGTGCTTATCAGACATATTTGGTCCCTGCATGACTGCAAGCTAATCGATGCTAACATGCTATTTAGGCTAGCTATATGTACATATTGCATCATTATGCCTCATTTGTTTGTATATTTGAGCTCATTTAATTTCCTTTAAGTCCTCTTAATTCATGGGTGTCAAACTCTGGCCCGCGGGCCAAATTTGGCCCGCCCTACAATTTCATTTGGCCCTTGAGGCAATATCAAATTAACATTAGAGCTGGCCTGCCGGTACTATAAAGGCACTGCCTTTAGCGTTGTCTACAAAATGTTGTCACGTCCGCTTTTACTCCATACAAACATGATATATGCGACTTGTACACACACTTAAGTGAATGCCACGCATACCTGCTCAACAGCCATACAGGTCAGACTGAGGGTGGCCGTATAAACAACTTTAACACTGTTACAAATATGCGCCACACTGTAAACCCACACCATACAAGAATGACTAACACATTTTGGGAGAACATCCGCACCGTAACACAACATAAACACAATAGAACAAATACCCAGAACCCCTTGCAGCACTGACTACCACCAAAACCCGCACCCCCAATAACCCCACCCATCTCATTATTATTTTATTTTAAAATGTATTAGCCTGTGGAAAAATGTAATGTTGATATTTACCTCAGAAGTCTCCAAATAGAAAAGAGGCATTCAATGTTTTATTTAAATTGTATTTATTTGACCATTTTTTTTTTCCGTTTGTTTTTTGGATGTGGATTTTGCACTATTAAGTTGTATAATTATTGCGTGTTCCATATTCATTGTTCAAGCAAATCAGTGTAGCAAACTGAGCAATAATTAACGTTTTATTCATGCATTTTCTCTTGTTACTTCAAGGCTTGAATGTTTGATTCATTCATCATTTAAGTCTCGTCTTAAGACCCACTTTTATTCTTTGGCTTTTAGAACATAGTGAGTTGTGTGGTCCTCAGTCCTCTGTTGTCTTCTGTGTTTTTTTATACATTTTGATTTCTATTTTACTGTTTTAATTGATTTTACCATTTACAATTGTTTTTAATCATATTTGTTTTTATATTGTTTTTTTTTCATTTTTTTATATTGGTTTTATATTTTTTTATTCAGTCATTGGTGAAGCATAATATTGTTTTTTTAATATTGTTTTTAACATGGCTGTGAAGCACTTTGGAAACGTTATTTTTTAAATGTGTTATATAAATAAAGTGGATTGGATTGGATTGGATTGTTATTTTATTTTCAAATTTATTATTAGCCTGTGGACAAATATATATATTGATATTTACCTCAGAAGGCTGCAAATAGAAAAGAGGCACTCAATTTTTATTTGATATGCCATTGATATCTTTTAATTATTATTATTATTATTTGAAACTCGATTTTGCTTGTCACTATAAAGTTATATAAGCCTTGCTTGTTCAATATTCAATGCAAAACTTGTTTGGGTCCCTATTAAAAGGTTCATTTGTTCAACCCTCGGCCGGCGGCTTTGTTCAGTTTCAAATTTTGGCCCACTCTGTATTTGACTTTGACACCCCTGTCTTAATTAAATTTATATCTCATGACGCACTATCTGTATGTAATATGGCTTTTAATTTTATGCGGTTCCAGACAGATTTGTTTTTGTATTTTTGGTCCAATATGGCTCTTTCAACATCTAGGGTTGCCGACCCCTACACTAAGAGCTAAGGAAGGATTAGGGACCAAATTTGAGAGCATTGCTGGGTTTGTGCATAATTTGCAGGGATTGGTTAAATTTGTGTTAAATTTGGAACAAAAACAGAAAAAGACAATTCTGTATCATTTCCACAGAGAGTTTGCCAAAGAGAGGGAGCGTGTGGAGAAGAGACAAGAATTCCTGAAGCTTCGACGGCAGCAACAAATTGAAAGAGAGCTCACTGGATACTTAGAATGGATCTGCAAAGCCGGTGAGACAAAAAAAAAATCCTCTGACATGTTTTCCATATTTTCAGTGTACGGAAAAATCACCAACATTGACGGAAATATTATCCGTTGTCCCCTCAGAGGAGGTGTTGCTGGAGGAGGAGGATGAAATTGCGGAGGAGAAGTCGCCGTTGGATGGAGCGTGGTACAAGAGGAAACAAAACCTGCCAGGTGATTTGAACTTTCAAGTTCTCTGTTGTTTTTCAGAGCTGTATTTGTTTTGATTAAAGTTTCACTCTCATGCCTAAAGTGGTTTTCTGAGTGCCCATAAGCGGAGTCTTTTATATAGTGGAGATACATCCATCCATCCATTTTCCACTGCTTATTCCCCTTCGGGGTCGCGGGGGGCGCTGGCGCCTATCTCAGCTACAATCGGGCGGAAGGCAGGGTACACCCTGGACAAGTCCCCACCTTATCGCAGGGCCAACACAGATAGACAGACAACATTCACACTAACATTCACACACTATAATGTATATATATATATATATATATATATATATATATATATGTATATATATGTATATGTATATGTATATATATATACATATATATATGTATATATATATATATATATATGTATATATATATACATATATATATGTGTATATATATGTATATATATATATATATGTGTATATATATGTATATATATATGTATATATATGTATATATATATATATGTATATATATATGTATATATATGTATATATGTATATATATATGTATATATATATATATATATGTATGTATATGTATATATATATGTATATATATATATATATATATGTATATGTATATATATATATATATATATATATGTATATGTATATATATATATATATATATATATATATATGTATATATGTATATATATATATATATATATATATATATATATATATATATATATATATATATATTTTACTTTCAAGACTAGTCTCTTGATCAACTTTAGATCCATCCGTCAATTGCAACTTATGTTTTCATATTTTTTATTTTAGAAAAATTGTTTTTATCTGGCACAAAACATGCAATATTTCCCTACAAAGTGGAATATTTGATATGAAGTAATTATTGTCCAAAAATGTATAACATGGATTTTAATGCATTATTATTTTTTGATCAATGACAACTCTGAAGAAAACAAAAAACACAGACTGCATGGAGTCAACAGAACTAAATAGAGTCAAAGTTGCAACTTTTTCTTGTTACATTCCAAACTGTTTATTCCACTTTTAATGTTTTTTTTTAAATATTATTTTAGAATGTGCTGCAGGATCATCATGTATAATGTAGCGTCCCGGATGTGTTAGTGCTGCATGGGGTTCTGGGTATTTGTTCTGTTGTGTTTATGTTGTGCTACGGTGCGGATGTTCTCCCGAAATGTGTTTGTCATTCTTGTTTGGTGTGGGTTCACAGTGTGGCGCATATTTGTGACAGTGTTAAAGTTGTTTATAGTGTGACCTGTATGGCTGTTGACCAAGTATGCCTTGCATTTGCTTTTGCGTGTGTGAAAAGCCGTAGATATTATGTGATTGGGCCGGCACACAAAGGCAGTACCTTTAAGGTTTATTGGCGCTCTGTACCTCACCCTACGTCCGTGTACCACTCCGTACAACGGCATTTTAAAAAGTTATACATTTTACTTTTTGAAAGCGATACCGATAATTTCTGATATTACATTTTAAAGCATTTATCTAATTTTCAATCTATCAAAATAAATAATAACATAAAAAATGTTAGGAGCTCGCATGGTTGCATTTGTAGTGACCTTAAGATGTAGGAACCAGGAAGACACAGAGCAGGTAAGACGATTTGAATTCATTAATATCAACTATATCATCTCTAGTCTGAACCATTTATTGTAAAAAATAAAACCACATTCACTGTTTAAATAGTCAAATAAAATATTTGACAGATTGATATCAATATTTGGATGGACCTGCCCAAAAAGACAAAGTTTTATGTCCTAACCACATTTTTGCTTCCGTTGTGAGCAGAACATCCACATAAATAACAGTGTTTTAATTCATTAATATTATTTTTGTCTTCCTGCAGTCCTAAAACGAAGCAAAGCTAAGAAGAGTAAAAATGACTTGATCGGTGCCGAGGAAGGTGAAGATCCATTCGCTGACATCTCCTCCGTTGGTAAGTCTGACGTCATTTTGTAAGTTTTGGATCCCTTGGCTGACTCTCTAATACAGAATACTGCTTTTTAAAACGTTAAAACATGCTTCAATGTCTGATGTTCTTCTAAAATAGCCGTCAGGCATCACGCAGACACTCCTACGCCATCTGAGTGCTGAATCACCTTTAGGGAAAATAAATGTTCTCATTAGTCTGTTCAATTAAAGTACTGTTGTAGGAGAATCACCTGCAGCATTTTTGAATTTTCGGATATTAATTGCTTTCACGGTAGCACACAGAAAGAACACGTGGAACTAACACTCCTTTCCCTTTCTGGGGTCGCGGGGGTTGCCGGAGTCTGTCATGTTTTTTGGTCACGTTCTGTTTGGTTTTGGACTCATTGTGCACTCCTGTTTGTTTTTTCACCATGTCAACCCATTAGTTTTCACCTGTGTTCACGACTCACGCACCTGTCAATCACTGCACCACCATTTAAGCTTGTAGTTGCCAGGCAGCCAGCCTGGCGACATCACCCTCCACACACCCTCGTTATCCATGCTCTTTTCTCGTTCCAAGTACGTTTTCTTTATTCATGCCATACATTGCAAGTTTTGTTTTATGTCCATAGTTTACGTTATAGTAATAGTTTTTGTTTTCTTAGCCAAGTTTTGAACTCCGCTGTGAGCGCGTTTCGCTTGTTCCTTTTTTCGAGTTAAGATTAAAAGATGTCGTTACGGTCCAGTCGCTTTGCACCACGGGAAAACAAACCTCACCTAAGTCCACGTCATGACAGAGCCTATCTAATATATGATGATAAATACATGCAAACTAGTAAGTGGTGATATCGTTAGAATGAATGTAGCGTTGCAGAAAAATATAGTTTATATATATATATATATATATATATATATATATATATATATATATATATATATATATATATATATATATATATATATATTTTAGAATTTGATGCCAGCAACACGTGACAAAGAAGTTGGGAAAGGTGGCAATAAATACTGATAAAGTATTTATTGGAACATCCCACAGGTGTGCAGGCTAATTGGGAACAGGTGGGTGCCATGATTGGGTATAAAAACAGCTTCCCAAAAAGTGCTCAGTCTTTCACAATAAAGGATGGGGCGAGGTACACGTCTTTGTCCACAACTGGGTAAGCAAATGGTCAAACAGTTTAAGAACAACGTTTCTCAAAGTGCAATTGCAAGAAATTTACGGATTTCAACATCTACGGTTCATAATATAATCAAAAGGGTCAGAGAATCTGGACAAATGACTCCACGTAAGCGGCATAGCCGGAAACCAACATTGAATGACCGTGACCTTCGATCCCTCAGACGGCACTGTATCAAAAACCGACATCATTCTCTAAAGGATATCACCACATGGGCTCAGGAACACTTCAGAAAACTACTGTCACTAAATACAGTTTGTTGCAACATCTGTAAGTGCAAGTTAAAGCTCATGAACATCAAATATCTTGTCTTTGTAGTGCATTTAATTGAATATGGGTTGAAAAGGATTTGCAAATCATTGTATTCCGTTTATATTTACATCTAACACAATTTCCCAACTCATATGGAAACAAGGTTTTTACAATAACCTTTGAATGATATCACCTTCAGCGCCTCCCGGTTCTCCCTTTGGTCGGGCCAGCGTGAAGAGCAGCACTAAGATGGACAGTTCGTCCTACTTTCGTCGTAAGGAGAAGAGAATCCGATTCTTCATCCGGCGGATGGTAAAAGCTCAAAGCTTCTACTGGATTGTTCTGTGCCTGGTGGGCCTAAACACGCTCTGTGTGGCCATAGTCCACTATGACCAACCCGACTGGCTTACGAGGGCTTTGTGTAAGTCACACAACATCGCCGTGATAGCTGCTGTCATGTTATACAGACTTTCAGGGGTCACCAACCTTTTTGAAACCAAGAGCTACTTCTTGGGTACTGATTAATGCAAAGGGCTACCAGTTTGATACACACTTAAAAAGATTGCCAGAAATAGCCAATTTGCTCAATTTACCTTTAATAATTAAATCTATATATATATATATATATGTATATATGTATATAAAAAAATGTGTATTTCTGTCCATCATTCCGTCGTACATTTTTTTTCCTTTTACGGAAGGTTTTTTTGTAGAGAATAAATAATGAAAAAAACACTTAATTGAATGGTTTAAAAGAGGAGAAAACAGGAAAAAAATGAAAATGTAATTTTGAAACATAGTTGATCTTCAATTTCGACTCTTTTTCAAATTTAAAATTCAACCGAAAAAAGAAGAGAAAATCTAGCTAATTCAAATCTTTTTGAAAAAAATAAAATTAATTCAATTTATTTAACATCATTAGTAATTTTTCCTGATTAAGATTAATTTTAGAATTTTGATGACATTTTTCAAATAGGTTAAAATCAAATCTGCACTTTGTTAGAATATATAACAAATTGAACCAAGCTATATTTCTAACAAAGACAAATCATTATTTCTTCTAGATTTTCCAGAACAAAAATCTTCAAAGAAATGCCAAAGACTTTGAAATAAGAATTACATTTGATTCTACATATTTTCTAGATTTGCCAGAATATTTTTTTGAATTTTAATCATAATAAGTTTGGAGAAAGATTTCACAAATATTCTTTGTCCAAAAAACAGAAGCTAAAATGAAGAATTAAATTAAAACATATTTATTATTCTTTACAATAAAAACATAAATTTACTTGAACATTGATTTAAATTGTCAGGAAAGAAGAGGAAGGAATTTAAAAGGTAAAAAGGTACATGTGTTTAAAAATCCTAAAATCTTTTTTTAGGTTGTATTTTTTCTCAAAAATTGTTTTTCTGAAAGTTATAAGAAGAAAAGTAAAAAAATGAATTTATTTAAACAAGCGAAGACCGAGTCTTTAAAATATTTTCTTGGATTTTCAAATTCTATTTGAGTTTTGTCTCTCCTAGAATTAAAAATGTCGAGCAAAGCGAGATCAGCTTGCTAGTAAGTAAATACAATTTAAAAAATAGAGGCAGTTCACTGGTAAGTGCTGCTATTTGAGCTATTTTTAGAACAGGCCAGCGGGCGACTCATCTGGTCCTTATGGGCTACCTGGTGCCCGCGGGCACCTCGTTGGTGACCCCTGCACTCTTTCAATCCACTTATTTGTTCTGCTTTTTTCCATGTCGTTACCAGACATCACAGAGTTTGTCTTTTTGGGTTTGTTTCTGACGGAGATGACTTTGAAGATGTACGGCCTGGGACCAAGGAATTACTTCCACTCCTCCTTTAACTGCTTTGATTTTGGGGTAAGTTTACGCCCTACACTCGATGCAAGACCTTTTCGTCACCAGGATACGGGAAGGTCATCCATAGAAATACTGTATGTACCTTGAGAGTGTACCTGTATGTTAATATCAAGGTTTTAGGGTCGCGATTCATCCATCCATCCATTTTCTACTGCTTATTCCCTTCGGGGTCGCGGGGGGTCGCTGTAACCTATCTCAGCTACAATCGGGCAGGAGGCGGCGTACACCCTGGACAAGTCACCACCTCATCCCAGGGCCAACACAGATAGACAGAGAACATTCACATTCACAACCTAGGGCCAATTTAGTGTTGCCAATCAACCTATCCCCAGGTGCATGTCTTTGGAAGTGGGAGGAAGCCGGAATACCCAGAGGGAACTAGGTCTAAAGAGGAGCTGACTGATTTACACTAGGTGTGGCCAGGTGCCAATCAGCCGCAGTTGAGTGGGAACACAGCACTCAGGGAGAAAGACAAGAAACCAACAAATTAAGAGCGCTGAGAGGAAACACTACACACAGTCACAAACAAAGGAAACAAAGAAAAATGCAGAGGAAAAAAACTAAAACATAGTCAAACTGTCAGAGGCAAGCCTGACAGATACTTAATGTTTGAACTGAAAACTCTGTTTTTTTTACAAATATTAGCTCATTTGGAATTTGATGCCTTCAACATGTTTCAAAAATGCTGGCACAAGTGGTAAAAAAGACTGAGAAAGTTGAAGAATGCTCATCAAACACTTATTTGTAACATCCCACAGGTGAACAGGCTAATTGAGAACCAAGGCGTGAGCAAATAGTTGAACAGTTTAAGAACAACATTTCTCAACGAGCTATTGCAAGGAATTTAGGGATTTCACCATTTACGGTCCGTAATATCATCAAAAGGTTCAGAGAATCTGGAGATATCCCTTCAGGCGGTAATGCATCAAAAAGTGAAATCAGTGTGTAAATGATATCACCACATGGGCTCAGCAACTCTTCAATAAACCACTGTCAGTAACTACAGTTTGTCGCTACATCTGTAAGTACAAGTTAAAACTCTACTATGCAAAGCCAAAACCCATACATCAACAACACCCAGAAACGCCAGGCAGTCACTGGGAGAACATGCAAACTCCACACAGAAAGATCCCGAGCCCGGGATTAAACCCAGGACTACTAAGGACCTTCGTATTGTGAGGCAGACGCACTAAACCCTCTTCCACCGTACTACCCGGTCTCGATTCAGTTTATTTTTGTTATAGTAAATGTAACGGGTGAAGGAGTTGGCAGGGAGACAGTGACGTCTTTAGCTGCCAGTGTATTTATTAACACCGAGGAATGTACGTGAGGTGTGTGTGTAATCCTAATAAATGAAGTGTGACTATGTGCGGTAATTATTTGTGGGTTGTTACCAGCTGGTGTTGAAGGTGTGTGTTGATATCGAGGCAGAAGTCCAAAGAGGGAAAGGTAGGCTCGGAAGTCCAAAGACGAACGGAAGGTCAATGCCTGTAGCGAGGCGTCGTGGTCAGAACACAGGCGTGAGGTCGATATCCAGAAAAGCAACAGGGAGTTCAGAGGGGATCCGAGAAGACGAGACACACAGCTCGACAACGGGGAAGGAAGAGGGGAAGCTGGATAACGAGAGAGGTTATGCACAAGCAGAGAAGGCGGGAGACGCAATGGGCTTACTGTACAGGTAGCTACGTTCCGGCACAGGATCTCAGGACACGCTGACTTATGAAGGCAGGTGTGTTCATTGCTGATCCGGAGGGGAACGCCAGCAGGATGAGATAGCGGCAGGAGAAAAAAACGGCCTCTGAGGTTGTCAAGAATTTGCACCAGTAACAGTTTAATCAGTGTGGAGGATTTTATTTGTACTACTACTGATGGACCGCTCGCCTGTGTATCGGTTGGGGACATCTCTGTGCCGCTGATCCGCCTCCGCTTGGGATGGTTTCCTGCTGGCTCCACTTTGGACGGGACTCTCGCTATTATATTGGATCCATTTTGGACTTGATTCTCACGGTTATGTTAGATCCACTATGGATTGGACTTTCACAATATCATGTTAGATCCGCTCGACATCCATTGCTTTTGGTCCCCTGGGGGGGGGGGGGTTGCCCACATATGCGGTCCTCTCCAAGGTTTCTCATAGTCATCATTGTCGACGTCCCGCTGTGGTGAGTTTTTCCTTGCCCTTATGTGGGCCCTACCGAGGATGTCGTTGTGGTTTGTGCAGGCCTTTGAAGCAATCGTGATTTAGGGCTATATAAATAACATTGATTGATTGATTGATACTATTTGGCTGACGTTCAACATGAATAGTTCTCTTGGAATGTGCCGATCGATCGACTACTGATCAGTATCGGCTATTTTTCGAGAAAAAGTATATGTCCTTTCAATGTAGATCCTAAAAGCCAATCACCTTTGGCAAATATTTTATGTATTTTTGATCCCTCACCTGATAGATGCGACCAGTGTTCATACACAGCATGTTGATAATCATCACCTCCTTTGCAGCAAATAAAATACATTTAATTCAAGTAGTATTATCACTGGAGGATGAGGCTACATATGTTACACACCAAGTAAGAACAAGTAGACGCAGACAAGAAACATGTAAATGGAAGCACGTGACAGCAGACAGTAAGCAGTTATTAGACACAATTTATCAAGTATATCAATCAATCAATCAAAGTTTATTCGTATAGCCCTTAATCACAAGTGTCTCAAAGCCACACCGACATCCTTGGCTCAGATCCCACATCAGGGCAAGAAAAAACTCGGAAGGGGAAACCTTGGAGGCGACAAAATTGGTGCATTTCAGCTTCATTTGTTGGTTTTCTGACATGGACTTGTTTCTTCAGCATTGTTTGTCAACACAGAACTTTCTCCCAGAAGGTCTTATCTTTGTCCATGTGATTTCGGATGAAACAAAAATTGAGCTGTTTGGCCACAATACCCAGCAATATGTTCGGAGGAGAAAAGGTGAGGCCTTTAATCCCAGGAACACAATTCCTACTGCCAAGCATGGTGGTGGTAGTATTATGCTCTGGGCCTGTTTTGCTGCTAATGGAACTGGTGCTTGACAGAGAGTAAATGGGACAACGAAAAAGGGGGATTACCTTCAAATTCTTCAGGACAACTTAAAATAATCAGCCCGCAGGTTGGGTTTTTTAGCGCAGTTGGGTGTTCCAACAATACAATGACCCTCAAACACATGTCAAATGTCGTAAAATTTCTTAAAGTCCCAACAGGACATTTTAAAAATACGATTAAAAAAATACAAAACATAAAACGTGGTATAAAAGAGCAAACAGTTGAAATGTAACAAAAAAAATGTTGCAATTTTGACTCAAATAACACAAAGCTGCCATGCAGGCTGTTTCTTTCTTTGAAAAAATTATGAATCAAAATCAATGTCATTATGAATTATTGACCTATTCAAGGCTCCAATTACGTCATGTTAAATATTCCACTTTGAGATGTTATTTTTGTGTAAAATGTTGCATATTTAGTGTTTGCCACAAACAAAAATATAAACAACAATAAAACTTATAATTGACGGATAGAGCTGAAGTTGATCTCGAGATTATTGTGTTGAAAGTAAACAAAATAATTATAATTTATTTTTTAAGACTTTGATGAGTAGGACCCTTTTGGATCCCCAATAGTTTGTGTGATTTTTTTTTTTTTATGTGTCATTGCTCAAAAAATAATAATGAATTAAAATCAATGTTGTTACGACTAATTGACCTTTTTAAAGCTACACTTATTATATAATCTAAAATATTCCACTTAAAAATGTTATTGGGTGAAAATATTGCATATTTTGTGTTTTTTCTATGAAAAAATGGTTTTCTTTGATTAAAAGTGCATACAACTTAATTTTTTCAAAATGTTATATTGACAGTTAGACCTAATGTTGATCTAGAGATTTAAGCCTATAATAATAATAATACTGAATAATGACACATTTTTTATATTTTTTTGACCAAAACCCTTTGGTTTCATCGGGATCAAGCCTGAGTGGAGGCCTAAATGTATATTTTTATACATATATTGTATTGCTTTTTAAAATAGAAAATATCAAAATGGCCCCAGCTTGCTTTGATTTTTCAGTGTGCGGCCCTAAGTGGAAAAAGTTTTGACACCCCTGTGGTAAAGGAATGGCTAAATCAGCCTAGAATTAAGGTTTTAGAATGGCCTTCCCAAAGTCCTGACTTAAATGTGTGGGCAATGCTGAAGAAACAAGTCCATAGCAGAAAACCAATATATATATATATATATATATATATATATGTTATAAAAGAGAATAAAGAAGTGGTTAAAATATTGTGTTAAATTGTTACACAGTCATAGGCATCCACCATAAAGATATCCAAAAATGCTTGTATTAAAAAAAGTAGAATCCCCAAATGTATGGAGAATATTGTACAACATTGAACGATGGACCTGTTTGCTCTGCTCTAGGTCATCGTGGGAAGTATCTTTGAAGTGATCTGGGACATGATCAAACCAGGTGCATCATTTGGTATCAGTGTGTTGAGAGCTCTTCGACTTCTGAGGATCTTCAAAGTAACCAAGTGAGTTTCTTTCTGACCACACTAACTTACAAACCCCGTTTTCATATGAGTTGGGAAATGGTGTTAGATGTAAATATAAACGGAATACAATGATTTGCAAATCATTTTCAACCCATATTCAGTTGAATATGCTACAAAGACAACATATTTGATGTTCAAACTGATAAACATGTTTTTTTTTGTGTGCAAATAATCATTAACATTAGAATTTGATGCCAGCAACACGTGACAAACAAGTTGGGAAAAGTGGCAATACATACTGATAAAGTTGAGGAATGCTCATCAAACACTTATTTGGAAATAGTCAAACTGTCTAAGAACAACGTTTCTCAAAGTGCAATTGCAAGAAATTTAGGGATTTCAACATCTGCGATCCATAATATCATCAAAAGTTTCAGAGAACCTGGAGAAATCACTCCACATAAGTGGCATGGCCGGAACCCAACATTAAGCGACCGTGACCTTCGATCCCTCAGACAGCACTGTATCAAAAACCAACATCAATCTCTAAAGGATATCACCACATGGGCTCAGGAAGACTTCAGAAAACCACTATCACTAAACACTGTTCGTCGCTACTGTCAGGAAAACGCATGGCTGCCGTTTTGCTACTCCAAGATCCAAGAACCAGGAGGAGGATGAGCAGGTAAGATGACTTTAATGATCATCAAACAAAAACATGAAGCAGTCTTGCAAACAGAAATACCAAACAGAGAATTATCATCAAGGTCTGAGGAGTGCTCGAGACAAGGCATAAATAGCATACATGTTGATTGGCAGCTTTGCTTCTTCCTACTCCTTTTCGGACATGATGTATTGTGTATTGTGAAATGATGAAAATGCCTGATTTATAATGTTGTAGGTATGTCATGTTCGAAATAAACTAAGGAAAAAAAGGTGTGGACCAGCTGCCAATCAATAGCAGGTGTGTGAAATGAACAATGCTCAGCGGAACAAGGAGGAAGTGGGAACCAAAATAAGAGCACTGAATAGGAAGTAAATACAAGAACGAGGAAAACAAACAGAAATGAAGTGACGGATCGTAACAGCTACATCTGTAAGTGCAAGTTAAAGCTCTACTATGCAAAGAGAAAGTCATTTATCAACAACATCCAGAAACGCCGCCGGCTTTTCTGGGCCAGAGATCGTCTAAGATGGACTGATGCAAAGTGGAAAAGTGTTCTGTGGTCTGACGAGTCCACATTTCAAATTATTTTTGGAAATATTCAACATTGTGTCATCCGGACCAAAGGGGAAGCGAACCATCCAGACTGTTTTCGACGCAAAGTTCAAAAGCCAGCATCTGTGATGGTGTGGGGGTGCATTAATGCCCAAGGCATAGGTAACTTACACATCTGTGAAGGCACCATTAATGCTGAAAGGAACATACAGGTTTTGGAACAACATATGCTGCCAACTAGGCGCCGTCTTTTTCATGGACGCCCCTGCTTATTTCAGCAAGACAATGCCAAGCCACATTCAGCAAGTGTTACAACAGCGTGGCTTCGTAAAAAAAGAGTGCGGGTACTTTCCTGGCCCGCCTGGAGTCCAGACCTGTCTCCCATGGAAAATGTGTGACCCATTATGAAGCGTAAAATACGGCGGAGACCCCGGACTGTTGAACGACTGAAGCTCTACATAAAACAAGAATGGGAAAGAATTCCACTTTCAAAGCTTCAACAATTAGTTTCCTCAGTTCCCAAACGTTTATTGAGTGTTGTTAAAAGAAAAGGTGATTTAACACAGTGGTGAACATGCCCTTTCCCAACTACTTTGGCACGTTTTGCAGCCTTGAAATTCTAAGTTAATTATTATTTGCAAAAAAAAAAGTAAAGTTTATGAGTATGAACATCAAATATCTTGTCTTTGTAGTGCATTCAACTGAATATGGGTTGAAAAGGATTTGCAAATCATTGTATTCCGTTTTTATTTACATCTAACACAATTTCCCAACTCAAATGGAAACGGGGTTTGTAATCAGATGAAAATCCGTTGGTAACACTTGTGACGATTGGAGTAGTGGTTCTGTTTCTCTTCTGTTGATGCGTTCATGGTTGTCTCTGTGACTTCTAAGGTACTGGAACTCCCTGCGGAACTTGGTGGTTTCCCTGCTCAATTCCATGAAGTCAATCATCAGTTTGCTCTTCCTCCTCTTCCTCTTCATTGTCGTCTTCGCTCTGCTGGGCATGCAGCTCTTTGGAGGACAGTGAGTAATCTCTTTGATTTGAATAACACTCGCAGGACTGACAGCTCGGTGTTACAGAGCTTGATTTAACCCAAAATACACACACGGTTCTCCTCAGTTGTGTTAGCCCCGCTCAATACACACATTCACACACCCATGCTAACATTTGCTGCCAATCCCATATCAAGTAAATACAAAGATGTGAAAGGGAGGTGGATATTCGATACCGGTATTTATCGGTACTCTTATCCATACTACATGTAATTGGTGTAAATAAGGACTTGGAGAAAAAACATTTTTTAATTACTGTTTTTTTTTTTATAGCATTAAAGGTAGTGTACCTCAATAACGTATACAACATCTCACAGCAGGGAAGTCGTTTATCAACACCTACTTTTTACGTTTTAAACAAGTCTATTACGGGACGGCGTGGCGCAGTGGAAGAGTGGCCGTGCGCAACCCGAGGGGCCCTGGTTCAAATCCCACCTAGTACCAACCTCGTCACGTCCGTTGTGTCCTGAGCAAGACACTTCACCCTTGCTCCTGATGGGTGCTGGTTGGCGCCTTGCATGGCAGCTCCCTCCATCAGTGTGTGAATGTGTGTGTGAATGGGTAAATGTGGAAGTAGTGTCAAAGCGCTTTGAGTACCTTGAAGGTAGAAAAGCGCTATACAAGTACAACCCATTTATTTATTTATTGATTTATTATGTTTGCTAATGCTGTTGTTACAGTGGGGCAAAAAAGTATTTAGTCAGCCACCGATTGTGCAAGTTCTCCCACTTAAAATGATGACAGAGGTCTGTAATTTTCATCATAGGTACACTTCAACTGTGAGAGACAGAATGTGAAAAAAAATCCAGGAATTCACATTGTAGGAATTTTAAAGAATGTATTTGTAAATTATGGTGGAAAATAAGTATTTGGTCAACCATTCAAAGCTCTCACTGATGGAAGGAGGTTTTGGCTCAAAATCTCACGATACATGGCCCCATTCATTCTTTCCTTAACACGGATCAATGTTTTGGGGCTGTCCTGCTAAAGGGACAGGACGATTGATCCGTGTTAAGGAAAGAATGAATGGGGCCATGTATCGTGAGATTTTGAGCCAAAACCTCCTTCCATCAGTGAGAGCTTTGAATGGTTGACAAAATACTTTTTTTCCACTATAATTTACATATAAATTCTTTAAAATTCCTACAATGTGAATTCCTGGATTTTTTTTTTCACATTCTGTCTCTCACAGTTGAAGTGTACCTATGATGAAAATTACAGACTTCCGTCATCATTTTAAGTGGTATAACTTGCACAATCGGTGGCTGACTAAATACTTTTTTGCCCCACTGTATGTCATTATTGATGGAGTCATGACAGATGGCGATTAAGGACCTGCGTCAAAGCAACCTCAATTTATGATCGTTGGTTCTTGTACAGGGTTTGTAAACGTTTGTATATAGAATTATTTATATGTTGTACGCTTTGAACTCAATACAAAGCATTACACAGAACTGTATACCAAACAAACATATCAAGGAGGTGATTAATCAACGTTCTTGTCATCTCCTGCTGCCACATAGTGGTTTGTAGTTTCAGTTCCCTTCTTTTTGGTCAGGTTACCAGTTGGATTCTTACTGCATTTTTCACTTTCCCCTCATGTTCCTGTGTTTCCTTTATGGGCGGAGTTGTGAGACGTGCACAGCTGGTTCCAATATACCTGGCTCTACTTAAACAACACCTTTACTGCTGGATGGCACTCGCCGATTCCACTCCGACTTCCATGCTTCGGGTATTTTGCTCCTTGCTATCCTGGCCATTCGCAGTGCCATCCAGCTTGGTGCTGTTTTTGTAGTGAAGACGTCTTGCAACTCTAACCCAAGTTTATTATATTTTTGTACATAGTAGTTCTAATTTTTTCCATGGTGCACATCTTGTTTTCTCTTTTTTCCACCGTCGCCTCCTGTGAGGAGTGCTTTTGTCAGTACTTTAGTAGAAGAACTGTTTTACTCACCGTCCGTCTGCATCTTTGGGTTCCTCTTACAGTAACTGTGTTACACAGCATTGTGACAGTTCTATTTAATAACAAATCTAAAAAACAACAACGTCGCGGAACGGTTCTCCTCTGCAGCTGCTGTGCCGACACACACACACACACACGCACGCACGCACGCACGCACACACACACACACACACACACAAATTCTTGTATTTGTTACCTTCTTGAGACCTCCGAAAAATGCCTACCTCTTTACGACCACCCTTTCTAGATATATTATTATTTGTACTTACGATATTAATTATATATACATACTATGCAAATATAAATAAGATTGTTGTGAAAAATTAGTCGGAATTTCACAAGAAAAACATTGATATCTGGCAGTATTATAATAAAAGTTGTCATTTTACTCAATGCAAGTCAAAATTTTACAAGAAAAACTGAACGTGTGCAATATTATGATACAAGTTGGAATTTTACTCAGTAACAGTCCCAATTTTACAAGTAAAGCTTAACATTTTGGCGATTGTGTAAAAAAAGTCGGAATTTTACTCAACGAAAGTCACTATTTTATAGGGGACTTTAAAATGCTGGTAATATTATAAAAATAATTGGAATTTTACTTTGCAAAATTATGACAAAAGTCATAATTTTACTGTAGAAGTTAACTGTTAATCTCCACTATAGTAGTACCGTAGTGTATTTGTTCATCCTATGGTCAAATGTGAGACGCGGGTTGTCTCACGTCAGCACTGGAAGTCGTAAAATCAGCTGTTCACCTGGTGGGTTTTTTCGGGGATGAATAGAGGAAGTCCTTTTTTAGCTGCCGTCTTGTCTTATCATATATTGCTGATTTTGTGTTTACTTCTGTATGCAAATTAAATCAACAAAAAAATCCTAACTTTGGAGCAATGTTCACGGACTCTCTAATAGATGCAGTGGTTTATTCACCGGTCCTCATATGGAAGGTACTTTTCCTTGTTAATTTCTCAAGAAGGGTAGCAATACAATAACGCGCACACACACACACACACACACACACTGGTTATCATTTGGAATGGGGACCAAGTTTTTGTTCATGACTTGTGGGGACCACCCTTTCCACAGGTTGTGGAGGCAAAAAAAATAATAAGTAAAATTGCTACTACCCAGCTAGCTCATACACGTCTTTAAATCTCTGGATTGATGAAGTAATGTGCTGATCATTCTTCCTGGGGACCCTGAGGAAAAAGAGTTAATACAGTTCATGGGGACCAAATTTTTAAAAATGTGTGTAATTCACACACATTTGTTCGGGACTACTGAGGACCATTTAAAAAAAAAAAGGTCAAATTAAATATTATATGATCCTCAGAATACAGCACTACAGCTGTCCTCTTATAGGAACTTTCACCAGGTGGAAGTGATTAACTATGCACGGAAGAAGTGTGAGCAGAGCAGCGAGTGCAGTACCAGCTACAGCCCGATGAGGGGGCTGCTGTGCAAATGTCTCACACTCATACTAACTAGTAAACATGTTTTATGGGCCATCACTTACGCATCTTCAGAAAAGGTTTCCCTTTAGAGGACCTGTTTTTTTGGTCCCCATACAGTCAGAAGTCCCCTAAAGGTGACTGTGTAAACAGAGCAATGTCCCCATTAAGCAAGCATTGCCAGAACACACACACACACACACACACACACACACATGACTTGTGGGGACCACTTTTTCTGCAGGTTGTGGAGGCATATAAAAAATGAGGTAAAATGGATTGATGAAGTAATGTGCTGAAAAAAAACAAACCTTGTTATTTGGGGGGAAAAAAATGTGCGTTCAGTGTTGACACTGTTGATACTTCCTGAACGTTTTAAATCACACATCGCTTGTCCATTTCTTTCTTTAGACTCATCGCTTTAACAAAACTGGAAAAAGGCTGTAAAAGGCTAAACAAAACACCAAGAAAGCACACAAAGTAACAATTATCACAGTAGCTAGAAAAGCCTGTACAATTAGGGGTTTATGAATGGAGTTTCCACTGTAATTTGTGCACAGCCGGAGGTAAATAACAATCAAGAGTCAACCATAGGTAGAGATAGCATACATGGAGATTTGTCTTAACTAAGTCTGTCTCTTCAACAATGATTAAGTTAAAGTTAAAGTACCGATGATTGTCACACAGATTGATTGATTGATTGATTGATTGAAACTTTTATTAGTAGATTGTACAGTACAGTACATTTTCCACTCAATTGACCACTAAATGGTAACACCCAAATAAGTTTTTGAATTTGTTTAAGTCAAGGTCCATGTTAATCAGTTCATGGTAGTGAAATTTTTCCTCTGCATTGTACCAATCCACTTGTTTACTCCCAGGGAGGTGAGGGTAGCATTGAGCAGCATCTTTGCCACGCCCGGGAATCATTTTTGGTGATTATTATTATTATTTTTTTTGCTGCTTTTCTTCATAGTTCTTTTTATTAATTTCACATTAACATTAACAATAAATTCAAACCCTCTTCATCCCCTACCCCTGCTGTCACTCTCAAAACAAAAAACAAAACCAAAGTAAGAGTATATACTAAAGTACCCAGAATAAAATAAATATATAAATGAATAAATAAATAAATAAATAAATATAAATCAATACAAGGCACTTGAGACAAAGTACAAACCCCGTTTCCATATGCGTTGGGAAATTGTGTTAAATGTAAATATAAACGGAATACAATAATTTGTAAATCCTTTTTAACTCATATTCAATTGAATGCACTACAAAGACAAGATATTTGATGTTCAAACTCGTGAACTTTATTTTTTTTTTTGCAAATAATAATTAACTTAGAATTTCATGGCTGCAACACGTGACAATGTAGTTGGGAAAGGGCATGTTCACCACTGTGTTACATCACCTTTTCTTTCAACAACACTCAATAAACGTTTGGGAACTGAGGAAACTAATTGTTGAAGCTTTGAAAGTGGAATTCTTTCCCATTCTTGCTTGATGTACAGCTTAAATTGTTCAACAGTCCGGGATCTTGTTGTCGTATTTTACGCTTCATAATGTGCCACACATTTTCGATGGGAGACATGTCTGGACTGCATGCAGGCCAGGAAAGTACCTGCACTCTTTTACTACAAAGCCACGCTGTTGTAACACGCGGCTTGGCATTGTCTTGCTGAAATAAGCAGGGGCGTCCATGATATCGTTGCTTGTATGACAACATATGTTGCTCCAACACCTGTATAGACCTTTCAGCATTAATGTTGCCTTCACAGATGTGTAAGTTACCCATGTCTTGGGCACTAATACACCTCCATACCATCACAGATGCTGGCTTTTGAACTTTGCGCCTATAAAAAACCGGATGGTTATTTTCCTCTTTGTTCCGGAGGACACCACGTCCACAGTTTCCAAATATAATTTGAAATGAGGACTCGTCAGACCACAGAACACCTTTCCATTTTGCATCAGTCCATCTTAGATGAGCTTGGGTCCAGCGAAGCCGGCGGCGTTCCTTGGTTTGGTGATAAATGGCTTTCGCTTTGCATAGTAGAGTTTTAACTTGCACTTACAGATGTAGCGACCAACTGTAGTTACTGACAGTGGTTTTATGAAATGTTCCTGAGCCCATGTGGTGATATCCTTTACACACAGATGTCGGTTTTTGATGCAGTACCACCTGAGGGATCAAAGGTCCGTATTATCATCGCTTACGTGCAGTGATTTCTCCAGATTCTCTGAACCTTTTGATGATTTTACGGACCGTAGATGGTAAAATCCCTAAATTCATTTCAATAGCTCGTTGAGAAATGTTGTTCTAAAACTGTTCGACAATTAGCTTACAAATTGGTGACCCTCGCCCCATCTTTGTTTGTGAATTACTTAGAATTTCATGGAAGCTGCTTTTATACTCAATCATGGCACCCACCTGTTCCCAATTAGCCTGCACACCTGCAGGATGTTCCAAATAAGTGTTTGATGAGCATTCCTCAACTTAAACAGTATTTATTGCCACCTTTCCCAACTTCTTTGTCACGTGTTGCTGGCATAAATTATGTTGTCTTTGTAGCATATTCAACTGAATATGGGTTGAAAATAATTTGCTAATCATTGTATTTCGTTTATATTTACATCTAACACAATTTCCCAACTCATATGGAAACGGGGTTTGTAGTTGACATTTTTTGGTGATTTAACCCCCAATTCCAACCCTTGATGCTGAGTGCCAAGCAGGGTAGGTAATGGGTCCCATTTTTTTAATCTTTGGTATGACTCGGAATGGTCGTCCTGCGCCATCATTTCCATGATGAAATTACAGATCGATTTAGTCCTCAGGTCAATTATGGAAAGCATTTTGAACTTTCCAAATGCTGATGTTCTGGCTTTTGGGGCAGCTTCTTTAGCAGCAGCCGTCTTTACGTGGGGCCTTTGGAGACATCGCTCATATTAACCTCTCGCAAACACCGGTGTGAGATCCATTTGAATCGTCTCAAATGTCTCCCCATAGTCTCTGTAGGCTTTGAAAACGCCGTCGTAGCCAAGCTGGCATTTTCAAAAGGTTTGATGTGTCAAATCTAGATGTTTTTTTTTCTCCCCTTCTTGCGAAATGTAAAATAACATTTGACGCAAATGTCACATGAAATGTCTTTTCTCTGAAACAGTGAATAAGTCCCACACAAACAACGCCACGTTTGTTTACAAATAGTTCACGACGTCCTATGACTGGGAAGGCTTAATCTACGGCTAACCTTGCCTGACTGCCACGTTTTTTTCGTTTTTCTGCGTTTTTTTTTTTATGTGATGGGATTTATCGGTAGGATGTCTTAATTCCCCTTATATCGGCCCGATATTCATCATTCATACTAGGGTTGTACGGTATACCGATACTAGTATAGTATTGGGGTACTAACAAATCAAAAACGGTACTATACTATGTTTGAAAAGTACCAATTCGCCCTTTTTTTTTTACAGGCATGACAGTGCGTTGTCGTCATTCCTGTAAAAAAATGCTGGTTTCACGAGCGCAGGAGCATGTTCGGCAGCGCACAATCACGGAGTACTTACAAGCAAACGCAGTGTGTAGACAGAAAAGGGAGAACAGACGCATTTTGGCTTAAAAACTAACGATAAAGGTGAAGTTATAACTAGAGATGTCCGATAATAGCGGACTGCCGATATTATAAGCCGATAAATGCTTTAAAATTTGATATAAAATTTGAGCGGGAGTCTCGCGGCTGTGTTGGATCCATTATGGATTGAACTTTCTCAGTATCATGTTGGACCCACTCGACATCCATTGCTTTCGTCCTCTCCAAGGTTATCATAGTCATCATTGTCACCGACGTCCCACTGGGTGTGAGTTTTCCTTGCGCTTATGTGGGCCTACCGAGGATGTCATAGTGGTTTGTGTTGTGGTTTGTGCAGCCCTTTGAGACACTAGTAATTTAGGGCTATATAAGTAAACGATTGATTGATATCGGAAATTATCCGTATAGGTTTCAAAAATAAGATTTATGACTTTTTAAAACACCGCTGTGTACTCTGACGTAGGGAGGAGTACAGAGCACTGCCTCTGCATGCCGGCCCAATCACAAAATATCTACGGCTCTTCTCACACACAAATGAATGCATTCGTACTTGGTCAACAGCCATACAGGTCATATTAAGGGTGGCTTTATATCCAACTTTAACACTGTTACAAATATGCGCCACACTCTGAACCCACACCAAACAAAAATGACAAACACATTTTGGGAGAACATCTGCACCGTAACACAACATTAACACAACAGAATAAATACCCAGAACCCCTTGCAGCACTAACTCTTCCGGGACGCTATAATATACACCCCCTGCTACCCTGCTCCACCCAACCCCGCCCACCTCAACCTCCTCATGCTCTCTCAGCGAGCGCATGTCTCGAATTCCAAGCTGCTGTTTTGAGGCATGTTAAAAATAATAATGCACTTTGTGACTTCAATAATAAATATGGCAGTGCCATGTTGCCACTTTTGTCCATAACTTGAGTTGATTTATTTTGTAAAACATTGTTACATTGTTTAATGCATCCAGCGGGGCATCAGAACAAAATTAGGCATAATAATGTGTTGATTCCACGACTGTATATATCGGTATCGGTTGATATCGGAATCAATCGGTAATTAAGAATTGGACAATATCGGATTATTGGATATCGGCAAAAAAGCCATTATCAGACATCTCTAGTTAGAACACTGAAATGCCCCCAGGAAGAGGTGCTTTAAAACATAGCTAGTTAGTGAAGTGAAGTGAATTATATTTATATAGCGCTTTTCTCTAGTGACTCAGAGCGCTTTACATAGTGAAACCCAATATCTAAGTTACATTTAAACCAGTGTGGGTGGCACTGGGAGCAGGTGGGTAAAGTGTCTTGCCCAAGGACACAACGGCCGTGACTAGGATGGCGGAAGCGGGGATCGAACTTGGAACCCTCAAGTTGCTGGCATGGCCGTTCTACCAACCGAACTATATATATATATATATATATATATATATATATATATATATATATATATATATATGATCTATAGTATACTATATATATACTATATATAGTTAGCGGTTGAAGTCCATCCGCAATCGGCAGTGTTTTAGCTACTTCTAAATCACTAATCCTCGTCTCCATGACGACACATAAAGTACGTTTCTTACAAGTATCTTCCCTGCAGGACGAGGAATAGATAAACATGCTTCATTAGCTCACCGGCGTCACAATGTAAACACATACCATGGGTACTGTAGATCTACACCTGACACTGTAATGATACCAAGTACAAGAGCGTATCTAGTCGATGCTACTATGATTACATGAATATTTTTTTATCATCACTGTGGAGGACTCTCTCCGCCGGGTTCTTCGGACCACCCAGCACAGACATGACAGTCTCGACAGGTTCACAACAATGTTTATTTTTCAATAAATCTTCGGTGTTTTTGCGCTTTTCAGCAGTTGTCTCCAGTGTCTGTCACTCTCGCTCTCGCTCTCTCATGTGCTCCAACTCCAACTCCACCTCTACTCTCCTCTCCGGCTGCTGCCTTTTAACAGAGCGACAAGTGATTACACAAACAGGCCCATGTGGGCAGTCCACGCACCTGTCGCTGATCTCGCAGCCGGGCCTGGCACAACCCGCTACGCTGCAGGTCCGCAGGCCACCCCCCACACAGTCACAAAATATTTTTTCTTCTTTTTTTAAAATTCATATATTAATACTTATACACTCAGAAAATATGTCCCTGGTCACATGAGTACTTAAATTACTCTGTGTTCTTTGGCCCCATGTCTCACCCACACACACACACACACACACACACACACACACACACACACACACACACACACACACACACACACACACACACACACACACACACACACACACACACACACACACAGAGACATATATATATACACATATATATAATATATATATATATATATATATATATATATATATATATATATATATACACAGATTTGTATTTACAACATTAATAATATATACATACTATGCAAATATAAAAAAGCTAAGTTTTTAGTTATTTTATATTTTTTTACATTTTTTTGTTTGTAGTTGTTACTTCGTTATTACGGTATGTTTCTATACACACACACACACACACACACACACACACACACACATATATATATATATATATATATATATATATATATATATATATATATATATATATATATATAAATTTTAAATTTTGACCAAAAGAGGTCACATTTTAATCTCTTACACACACATGCTAGTACATATGTTGGCCAGAGGGGGAGCACTTCACATTTTTACACAAACTTGTTATTTCATATGTTAACCAGAGGGGCAGCACTTTTAAAAGAGACACACAGGCAATTTGAAAAATCCCTCTTAATTGAACCACCCCAATTTAGATAGTTTTCACCACCAGGGGTGCAAATGAAACATTCTCTATTAGATGCAATAGTTTTCCGTATTTTACATTTTCATTGTTTCAATTTATCAAACACTTGTTGTCAAAGACGAGCATAGAGGGAGGCCACCTTCCTATTTTGCTTTCTTGAATTCAGTCCTGTTTCTCACCTTCTTTATCAAAGTGCTGGCACTCTAAGTGTTCTTTGGCCCCATTTCGCAGTGTTTTAATATTGATCTCATCACTCTAGTATCCACCTCATCTTCCACACACACTGTCGTACACACACAACAGCTCAAATCCCCCACAATCCCCTTCCCCACCTGACCCTCCTCCTGCGTAGCGCTGCTGAGGACACGTCGACACGGCAGGCTGCTGGCAAACCAGCAGCACCAACTGTGGTCCTTTGATACAAATCTCAGCAAGAGTTCTGCGCCTTCTAATGATGAGAACATTTCATGATACACAGCCAACTGGCGTTTAGTCTGAAATACCTAAACTCATTCTTAGACTTGGACTTCCTTTTATTGTCATTAAAATTAGAATTTTATAGTACAGATAAGAACATTTTGTTGCATTAACTCGTTATAGTGCAGGATAAAAGAGCAATAAGGTGCGGATATAAATAAATAAATTACTGTACAGATAAATATATTGCAATTTTTGCATATGCATCCACATTTATGGATGTATGTTGTTATATTCCAGCCAATAAATCCGTTTTGGGTGGGGATTGAGGGGATTGTTATGATGCGTTCAAGAAGTGTAGGGAAACATGTTGAAACTAATGATGTCCGATAATTATCATTTTTATATAATATATACAATATATAACAATTACCCTGTACAATATTACAGTATACAGTGGGGCAAAAAAGTATTTAGTCAGCCACCGATTCTGGAAGTTCTTCCACTTAAAATGAGAGAGGTCTGTAATTTTCATCATAGGTACACTTCAACTGTGAGGGACAGAATGTGAAAAACAAAATCCAGGAATTCACATTGTAGGAATTTTAAAGAATTTATTTGTAAATTATGGTGGAAAATAAGTATTTGGTCAACCATTCAAAGCTCTCACTGATGGAAGGAGGTTTTGGCTCAAAATCTCACGATACATGGCCCCATTCATTCTTTCCTTGACACGGATCAATCGTCCTGTCCCCTTAGCAGAAAAACAGCCCCAAAGCATGATGTTTCCACCCCCATGCTTCACAGTAGGTTTGGTGTTCTTGGGATGCAACTCAGTATCGTTCTTCCTCCAAACACGACCAGTTGAGTTGATACCAAAATGGATACATGGATGATACAGCAGAGGATTGGGAGAATGTCATGTGGTCAGATGAAACCGAAATATAACTTTTTGGTATAAACTCAACTCGTCGTGTTTGGAGGAAGAAAATACTGAGTTGCATCCCAAGAACACCATACCTACTGTGAAGCATGGGGGTGGAAACATCATGCTTTGGGGCTGTTTTTCTGCTAAGGCGACAGGAAGATTGATCCGTGTTAAGGAAAGAATGAATGGGGCCATGTATCGTGAGATTTTGAGCCAAAACCTCCTTCCATCAGTGAGAGCTTTAAATGATTGACCAAATACTTATTTTCCACCATAATTTACAAATAAATTATTTAAAATTCCTACAATGTGAATTCCTGGATTTTTTTTTCACATTCGGTCCCTCACAGTTGAAGTGTACCTATGATGAAAATGACAGACCTCTGCATTCATTTTAAGTGGGAGAACTTGCACAATCGGTGGCTGACTAAATACTTTTTTGCCCCACTGTATATAACAGCTACAGCATAAAATAGAGAGTAAATCCAGCAGAAAATATAGATTATAAACAAAGAGAGGTAGCTAACATAGAAGCGGTTTACTGGCGTCATATTGCAGTCTATGTTGTGTTTAACTTAGAGGAGTGACGGCAAACGGACACCAGGTGGCAGTAATGTCCAAAGATTTATTTTATACATACATATTAACCATATATATATATATATATATATATATATATATATATATATATATATATATATATATATATATATATATATATTTATATATGTATAATAATCAAGCAATATAAAATAAACTAAGGACATGGAGAGTGGACGAGATCCAAAAGTATATAGTATATGTGGTGTGAGGCTATGTGTGTGATTACCTGAGGTGTGTGTTATCAAAGTGTTGACGAGAGCGAAGGAACGAGGAAGTCCGTGGGGCAGGGAGAGGATCCAGGGCGAACGAGAGGCGTCTAGAGGAACGTGTCCAAGCGAGAGGTCGAGAATCCAAAAGGCAGTCCGGGAGGCAAGGGGAATAACAGGGGATCACAGTAAAACACGGGGAGCGCTGCGGGAAGACAACAGGGAACATCAGAAACAACAGAAACACGGAAGTCGCAGGGGAAGAGCGATTACGCGGGATGGAAGCCAGATACAGGATGCTTACACAGTTACAGAAGTCTATACTCCGGCGCCGGTATGCCAGGTTGTCCAGGCTTATGAAGGCAGGTCCTTTATCACGGGCAGGTGTGGTGATTGTCCGTGAACGATTGCAGCTGGCAGCTGCTGCAGGGCGGAGACACGCGCGGCTCGTCCCTGGATGTTCGCGTGTCCCGAGGTGCGCACAGACGGGTGAGCGGCGCTGGCAGGAGTCCGAGCCGTCACAGTCTACAGTTATCTCTTCTGTGTGACTGCCATCTACTGGTCACACTTATCAGTACACCATGTACCTGTCACTGATGACAACTATTAAACAGACGAGAAGCAAGGAATCATGCGGAGACAGAGTTAAGTTTGGCTCTTTTGAGGAAACACATTTTTTTGGGTTGTACTCTAGTTACGGATCCAAACTACCTTTTTAAAAGTCCAGTTCACGTGCTTCCTCTATTTATTAGGGAGGTCCCTGGTTACATCACCGAAGCTGTCGCTGAGGGAAAGGGGGTAATCTCGGCAGCTCCAGTTCGACACAATATATGATTATACAAAAATGAAAATGTGCTGATTGTCGTGATATCCCCTTGTCCACCATTTACCTGTCAGGTTCAAATACTGATGACATCTATTAAACAGACGAGAAGCAAGGAATTATGCAGAGACAGAGTTCAATTTGGCTCAGTTGAGGAGTCACATTTTTTGGGGGCTATACTTTAGTCCAAACTACGTTCTAAAAGTCCAGCCCACGTGCTTACTCTATTTATCCGGGAGGTCCCTGGTTACATCACTGAAGCTGTAGCTGAGGGAAAGGAGGTGATCTCGACAGCTCCAGTTAGACACAATATATGATTATACAAAAATGCAAATGTGCTGACAGTCGTGATATCGCCTTGTCTCTGCTCTGTTTGCGTCAGGGTACTCGATGTTCGGCCTTGGCAGTCAGCAGAGTCTGGAAACAGACACCGATACAAGACTGGCTTGCAATCTTTTGGACTTCCAACTTTGCACAGACACTAAGCACAACCATAAATATTCTGTTCTGTTCATTATAAGGCGCACTGTCGATTTTTGAGAAAATTATAAGATTTTAAGTGCGCCTTTGTCAGGACTGTGACTTGGATTTGTTTTGCTTCGCCGACACAGAGGAAATTTGGAACGAGCCAGGCGTGAATGTGAGTACATGATAGATTTATTTATACACTATAATACAAAAAGGGAAAACAAAGTGGGGAGTATTAATCTAGACTAAACTCCAAACAAACAGCACAATGGCACGACTATATACAAATAAACAAAAGATACTAACAATGGTACAAAACAACCCAAACAATTGCACAGAGGCATAAATATAAACACGATCTTACGTGGTGTGGTCAAATCAATAATCAGCGTGGCAAGGCAAGGTAGGTGCGTGGTCATCAGGGTTTGATACAAAGTCCGGTAGGTAAAGCAAGTACACAAGCACAGTTCCCAGCCCGAGAAACAGAAAACAAATAACTTAAATACTAGCTGTGGTAATTGGAAACAGGTGTGAGCCTGAGGACAGGGGCGTGACTTGGAGACCAGGTGGAAACTAATGAGTAACTATGGAAACAAACAAAACCAGGAAGTGCAAAACGGGAAACAAGAGTCCAAAAAACAAAACATAACATGACCAAACATAACACCTGTTTCACAGGCACGACAGCCTTATAGTCCGGAAAATACGCTACTTTGGGTGACCACCGGAGCAGATAATGTAGACTCGGGATCGGTTGACGACTGAACCAGTATGAACCTGTGACCACCTGGTGTGGACGCCAGGTAATTAAAAGGTGGTAATTGACAATGTCTAACAGGTGTAATGGTAATGATCACTGCTGGAAATCAACAATCTAGGAATGTAGAGAGGAAAACACAACCACACAAACACCACAGGCAGGCAGAATACACCAACTTTGTCAGAGGTATTTGGTGTCGAACCCCAAGATGCAGAGATGGAGGCAGGCATGGAGTGAGCAAAAATGATTTTTAAAAGATAGTAAGACAAAATCAAACAAAGGGTTCAAACCAAAAGCGCGCACGTGGGCGGAATAACAAACTAAGAGAGCTAGCACTGGGAGCTAGAAAAACAAAAAGGAACTTTAGCATGGAAGCTAGAGGATAACAAACAGAAAAACTGGAAATAGCTAATGGCTAACAAAAACAGCTTACCGCTACGACGACCAGGACAACATGTAGCACGACAGGTAGTAGCTGAAATGATGCCAGACACGACAGGTAGCAAAGACACAAGAGTGACATGAGGCAACGACGATACAAATGACAATACAATAATCCAGCAACTGACACAAGACGAAGAGGGTACAAATAGGAGCGGGCTGATTGGCAACAGGTGTGACCAGGTGCCAATCAGCCGCAGCTGAGGAGGAACACAGCACTCAGGGAACAAGACAGGAAGCTGACAAAATAAGAGCACTAGACAGGAACTAAAGACAGGAGATACTAAACACAGAGGAAACAGACAAATGCAGAGGAAAACTAAAACATACACAAACTGTCAGGGGAAAGCCTGACAAAATTACTGATAAGATCTATTTATTACCTATTGTTTACTTGTGTAGATTGGTATGGACATATTTCTAACCTTGTGTAAGTAACCAGTGGTGACTGACTCAATCTAGGAATGTAGAGAGGAAAACACAACCACACAATCACCACCGGCAGGCAGAATACACCGACTTACTGATAGGATCTATTTCTTACCTGTTGTTTATTTGTGTGGATCGGTATGGACATATTTCTAACTTTGTGTAAGTAACCAGTGGTGGCTGACTCAATCTAGGAATTCAGAGAGGAAAACACAACCACACAATCCCCACCGGCAGGCAGAATACACCGACTTACTGATACGATCTATTTCTTACCTGTTGTTTATTTGTGTAGATCGGTATGGACATATTTCTAACCTTGTGTAAGTAACCAGTGGTGACTGACTGGTTGAACGATCAGGTTGTATTGCCAACGTGTGTGTCAGGTTTGTGTAGTTTTCCCCCCTTCAGTTCTTCTTGCACTGATAGCCCTCACAAACAACACATCTGGATGCTGTTTCCATGGCAACCGGCCTCCTATATCAGCCCCTGGCATCAGTCTCTTGTGATGGACAAGTGTGAGATTAGTCGGATGTGCAGACAAGATTGTTTTCGGCCTGATATGCATCCCCCTAACTGTAATATATCTCATTGCTGTGATGACTTGATCAAAAGTACACACTACACTTTTTTACACACAAAAACAGCTGTGAGTCTTTACTATTTTGCTGTGTTATGACTTGGGATCGAACAATCCTCTCGACTCTTCAAGTGTTGAAAAGAAGGGGAAAAAAAGAAATAACTCGCCTATCCTGAATTTATTTTTGGCTGGGAGATTACGTTCTTGTTCACGACGTCTCTTGGTAGAAATGTGAGAATTAAAAGATAAACAGCTTGAGGCGGTGGACCGTCTTCCTGCCTAGACTCAAAGGACATCAAACTGTTTGCGATAAGCTCGGAGGAAATTTGACGTCTTTACTGTAATCGTTATCGACGGGGATTTTTTTTTTTTCACCGCTTTCAGAATACAGAAATGTTAAACAGTTTTACTAACTCTATTTTTTTTTTAATGTCTGTTTCAGTCAGTTTTTTCCCAGTCAATTTATTATGTAAAAAACCCAAAACCAGTGAAGTTGCTATGTTGTGTAAATAAAAACAAAATACAATGATTTGCAAATCCTTTCCAACCTATATTCAGTTAAATAGACTGCAAAGACAAGATACTTAACATTCGAACTTTTTGCAAATAATAGCTCATTTGGAATTTGATGCCTGCAACTTGATTAAAAAAAGCTGGCAAAAAAGACTGAGAAAGTTAAAGAATGCTCATCAAAATCTTATTTGGAACATCAAACAGGTGAACAGGCTAATTGGGAACAAGTGGGTGCCATGATTGGGTATAAAAGCAGCTTCTATGAAATGCTCAGTCATTCACAAACAAGGATGGGTCGAGGGTCACCCCTTTGTGTGGGAAAATTGTCGAACAGTTTAAGAACAACATTTCTCAACAAGCTATTGCAAGGAATTTAGGAATTTCACCAAAGGGTCAAAAAGGGCTGGAGAAATCACTGCACGAAAGCAGCAAGGCTGAAAACCACCACTGTATACCCGTGACCTTCGACCCCACAGGCGGTACTGCATCAAAAAGCGACATCAATGTGTAAGGGATATCACCACATGGGTTCAAGAACACCACTGTCAGTAACTAGAGTTCGTTGATACATCTTTAAGTGCGAGTTAAAACTCTACTATGCAAAGCAAAAGCCATTTGTCAACAACACCCAGAAACCCTACTAGCTTCGCTGGGCCCGAGCTCATCTAAAATGAATTGATGCAAAGTGTGAAAGTGTTCTGTAGTCTAACAAGTCCACATTTCACATTGTTTTTGGAAACTGTGGACATCATGTCTTACGGAACAAAAAGGAAAAGAACCATCCTGATTGTTCAAAAGCCAGCATCTGTGATGGTATGGGGGTGTATTAGTTCCCAAGGCATGGATAGCTTACACATCTGTGAAGGCACCATTAAGGTACATACAGGTTTTGGAGATACAGGTTTGGTAAGAATTCCAACCGAAAAGCTTAAAAAAATTTGCTGTCCTTTTTTGAATGTATTGTTACCTCTTGGCAGCTAAAACTACAATTCCAATTCTATGCAAAAAAATGTTGACGAAATGTTAAATATTTGACACTTTGAACAATTGTTCGATTAAGTAGCGCATTTAAAAATACATTCGTTCAGTTTTTTCAATGTTTATCATGAAATCAAATAAGTATTAGAAATTGTTGGAATTCATCGGTATCGTCGACCGAAATTCTGGTATTGTGACAACCCGACCTGAAAATTTCACCCAAATCTATGCGGAATGTTTTTAGTTATGTTGCTAAGTAACTAACAGACGGACAAACCGCTGAAAAAACATACATTTCTGTCAATTGAAAAGACTGCAAAGACATGTCATGTTTCGTCGTCTCTGGTTCTTTGTGTATTTCATGTAATGAACATACTGCTGATTTAAAGAAAATTGCCCTGTAGCCGTTAAAAGTAAAACTTTAGGTTACACTTTAGTATGGGGAACATATTCACCATTAATGAATTGCTTACTAAAGTAACAAAGACTTCATTTATAGTTATTTGGACACTAGGTGTCAGGTTCAAACATTGATAACATATTCAACAAGACAAGATGCAAGGAATTAAACAGAGACAGAATTACATTTGGCTCAATTGAGGAGAGACGTCTGGACTGTACAGTCTCCATCACACTCTGACGAAAGATTGTACGCCTCCTCTTTTATTTGGACTTTCTGTTATGATCCGCTGCCCGGATCATAGTCTATTTATGTTTTCTGGTTCTCTTGTGTTCTCAGCACCTTTGAGTTTGTGTGTCTCAGTTGCCATGACGCAGATTACATTCACCAGCCTCTGATTAATGTTCGGGACGCGCCTCTGTTGCCGGGCACGGATCGTACGGCTATTTAGTCCATGCCCTGGCCTCACTCGGTCTGGCTTCCTAGTTTGTTTAATACAAAAAATGACGATGTTGGTTTCCTGCTCTGTACCTGCAAGCTTCCACGCTAGGCTCCTTTTACCTTCTAGCTCCCACGCTAGCTCCTTTAGTTTTTCCTTAAGTGCTATTAGCACGTTTTTCTTTGTTACCCTCTGATTTATTTCTAAATAAATCATTTGTTTCTACCTGCACGCTGTGTTCGAAGCCCGACCTGCATTCCTGGGAGAACAAACCCCGCATCACGATGCTACCCGGTCGTCACACTTCTCCTGATTACATGGCAACAGCTGTTTCTTAGGGACAGGGGTCGTAAACAGGTGCTGCCTTGGGCCACAAAACAGTTCAAAGAAAAGGTCGTAAAACAGTTAAAAGAAAACAGCTGTTTCTAAGGGACAGGGGTCGTAAACAGGTGCTGCCTTGGGCCACAAAACTGTTCAAAGAAAAGGTCGTAAAACAGTTCAAAGAAAAGGTCGCCTTGAGGGGAGTCGGGCCTTGCTCCCCCTCGGTTTTGTAGTTCTCGGGTCAATACAACATATTTCTGTGGATTACAATACATCAAAGAAACATAACACATTCATGTTGCTTCCCATCATACACAGTGGAGTTATAAAAGCCTTCTTCTTGGTAGGATCAAATACACTTTTGTCCTTTCGCCGGGAACTCATGGCATTACAAAGTTTTGTGATAACTTAGATTCAATTATTCTGACACTAGGGGGACATGTAAGGGTTAGGGTTAGGGTTACTAATAACCAATAATTCTGAGGTTATGGAGGGAAGACTCTTAGCTCATGACTTACTGGTTGTGTAATAAGGCCATGCAGAATAAGGCATTAATAAGTACTTAATAAAGACATTACATGGCACTAGCTGTTTCTAAGGGACAGGGGTCCTAAACAGGTGCTGCCTTGGGCCACAAAACAGTTCAAAGAAAAGGTCGTAATCAGTTCAAAGAAAAGGTCGTAAAACAGTTCAAAGCAAATGTCACCTTGAGGGGAGCCGGGGCTTGCTTCCCCTCGGCTTTGTAGTTATCGGGTCAACACAACATCTTTCTGTGGATTACAATACATCAAGGAAACATAACACATTCATGTTGCTTCCCATCATACACAGTGGAGTTATAAAAGCCTTCTTCTTGGTAGGATCAAAGACACATCTGTCCTTTCGCCGGGAACTCATGGCATTCCAAAGTTTTGTGATAACTTAGATGCAATTATTCTGACACTAGAGGAACATATAAGGGTTAGGGTTGGGGTTAGGGCTACTAATAAGCAATAATTCTTAGGGTATGGAGGGAAGACTCTTAGCTCATGGCTTACTGGTTGTGTAATAGGGCCATGCAGAATAAGGCATTAATAAGTACTTAATAAAGACATTACATGGCAACAGCGGTTTCTAAGGGACAGGGGTCCTAAACAGGTGCTGCCTTGGGCCACAAACTGTTCAAAGAAAAGGTTGTAATCAGTTCAAAGAAAAGGTTGGAAAGCAGTTCAAAGCAAATGTCACCTTGAGGGGAGCCGGGGCTTGCTTCCCCTCGGCTTTGTAGTTCTCGGGTCAATACAACATCTTTCTGTGGATTACAATACATCAAAGAAACATAACACATTCATGTTGCTTCCCATCATACACAGTGGAGTTATAAAAGCCTTCTTCTTGGTAGGATCAAAGACACTTTTGTCCTTTTGCCGGGAACTCATGGCATTACAAAGTTTTGTGATAACTTAAATACAATTATTCTGACACTAGGGGAACATATAAGGGTTAGGGTTGGGGTTAGGGCTACTAATAAGCAATAATTCTTAGGTTATGGAGGGAAGACTCTTAGCTCATGGCTTACTGGTTGTGTAATAGGGCCATGCAGAATAAGGCATTAATAAGTACTTAATAATTACATTACATGGCAACAGCTGTTTCTAAGGGACAGGGGTCGTAAACATGTGCTGCCTTGGGCCACAAAACTGTTCAAAGAAAAGGTTGTAAACGGTTCAAAGAAAAGGTCGTAAAACAATTCAAAGAAAAGGTCGCCTTGAGGGGAGTCGGGCCTTGCTCCCCCTCGGCTTTGTAGTTCTCGGGTCAATACAACATCTTTCTGTGGATTACAATACATCAAAGAAACATAACACATTCATGTTGCTTCCCATCGTACACAGTGGAGTTATAAAAGCCTTCTTCTTGGTAGGATCAAAGACATTTTTGACCTTTCCCCGAGAACTCATGGAATACAAAGTTTTGTGATAACTTAGATACAATTATTCTCACACTAGGGGAACATATAAAGGTTAGGGTTAGGGTTACTTTTTTCATTTTATTTTTTTTATTCAATCCAACAAAACAGTACACGGCATTGCCATAACAATGCAATCCAATTCCGGGACCAAACCCAACCCAGCAACACTCAGAACAGCAACAACAAACAGAGCTATTGAGAAGACAAAGTCAATACAAAATCTTTCTGTGGATTAAAATACATCAAAGAAACATAACACCTCCATGTTGCTTCCCATCCTACACAGTGGAGTTTTGCAAGCCTTCTTCTTGGTAGGATCAAAGACAACTTTTGTACTTTTGCCGGGAACTCATGGCATTACAAAGTTTTGTGATAACTTAGATCCAATTATTCTGACACTAGGGGAACAATAAGGGTTAGGGGTACTAATAAGCAATAATCCTGAGGTTATGGAGGGAAGACTCTTAGTTAATGGCTAACTGGTTGTCTAGTAAGGCCATGCAGAATAAGGCATTAATAAATACTTAATAATGACTAATTAAGAGCCAATATGTTACTAGTTTGCATGTTAATAAGCAACTAATTAATGGTGAATATGTGTTCCCCATACTTAAGTGTTACCCAACTTTTTAATAAATGCACATACTTTATCGTTTCTTTTCCTCTGAAATATGCTTTCGTTCATTTGCTCACCAATAATCTTGAACCTCGATGTAAACAAATCTCTGTATATATAGACGTTAGATTCCGTTTTTTGAGTAAGTGAGGAATTCTCGGTCACTTCCAGCTGACTTGTTCATGCGGCGACGTGTTCACATTACTATGTAAACTCGCAGATATTGTCTGGAAGATTTGAAGTGAGCGCCGATGACTCATATTTTGAGAATTGATTTAATGAAGTCTCGGTGGGCGCCATCTGCATGAGCGCTCCTAATCCCTATTATCATAGTAAACAGAGGTCGGCACTTGCAGGCAGTTGGCAGTCCACTAATCCTCACTGTTGGTCGCGGCAATGCTGGGCGACGTTCTCAGGAGATAAGCGGCGGGGAGAAAACTAGGAACGTTTGGATTGTGTTGCAAGGATGCAAGGATTAGGAAAGAAAGACTCACACCTTCCACCTTTATTTCATGTGATGCATGTACAGTGCACATGTGGAAAAAGATACTGTGGAAGACTTGTGCCCTACGGGTTCTTCGGACCACCAATGACCGGCATGCCACGCTCCTCCAGGGTTACAGAGCGACAGGTGATTGGATAAACACGCCCAGGTGGGCCATCTACGCACCTGTCGCTGGTCTTGAAGCCTGTCCTGGCACACCGCGCTTCGCTGCAGGTCCGCAGGCCACGCCCCCACTTACAACAGATACATTTACTGATAATACAGTAGGATAGGATAGGATAGGATAGGTCTTTATTGTCATTGCACAAGTACAACAAAACGTTGCTTTCAGCACAAACCTGTTCATGATTAGACAAACAAACAGTGTACAGGGTTACAGAACAAGAACGCTGTTGGGAAAAAGGTAATCAATCAATCAATCAATCAATCAATCAATCAATGTTTATTTATATAGCCCCAAATCACAAATGTCTCAAAGGACTGCACAAATCATTACGACTGCGACATCCTCGGAAGAACCCACAAAAGGGCAAGGAAAACTCACACCCAGTGGGCAGGGAGAATTCACATCCAGTGGGACGCCAGTGACAATGCTGACTATGAGAAACCTTGGAGAGGACCTCAGATGTGGGCAACACCCCCCCCCCCCCTCTAGGGGACCGAAAGCAATGGATGTCGAGCGGGTCTCACATCATACTGTGAAAGTAAACGCTGGGGAAGGATGAGTAAAAAAATACTATCTAGACTGGGCTCCTAAGGGGGCCCAGTCTGGAGTGGTAAAAAACCTCCATAGCAAAGCACATATAAATATTACAACATACATCTGGAGATATCTAGCAACAGAGGGAAGGTAGTTCAAGGTCATGGTTGGTAGGCCGCATCTCTTAGGCGCTGACCATCCATTCATTACCCCCCACGGGATTTACGTCGAAGGCGTTGGTTTGGGGGGGGATGGGATGTGTATGTGTGGCGTACTATCTTTTTAGACATTCAAAGCTTCACAATTTGTGTGTTTGATGTGTTTCCGCGTACATCTTTGGGTTACTCAACGTCACCATGGTTCTTTGAAAACAGGGTGTTCCACTATTGCAGGGGTTCTTAACCCTTTTGACCTTGCGGCCCAAGTTTTATGTTACACCCATGGCATATTAGCGTTGGGTAGGCTTAATTGACTCCTTGTTGTGACGTCTGCTGTGCATGGTGGTGATGGTGCGTTGTTCCAAGATGCAGTTCGGGCTGGGACACAGCGTAAAGGTAAGAAATGCTGGTTTATTTAAACTTAAAAACAGACTAAGAACAGAAACACTGGTGCTAGGCAGAAAAGGCAAACCATAAGCGCTAGCATGGAAGCTAGGGAACTAAACACAGGAATAGCGTGGAAGCTAACAAGTACAAAACAGATTTTTCCAGAAACGGAGCAGCGTCGTCACTTGTCCTTGATAACAAAAGCTAGGATGCGAGAACGAGTCACAGAAAGGGCAGGCTTAAATAAGGATGGTAATCAACAAGCAGGTGTGCGTCAAAAGCAAGGAACAGGTGAAACTTATAGGCAACCATGGTGACAGAACAAACCAGGAAGTGCACAAACAAACTCAAAAATATGATCTGGCCAACGGATCATATGTGTTGTGGTTTTATTTGTATTCAATAGAGATGTCTGATAATAGCTTTTTTGCCGATATTCCGATATTGTCCAACTTTTAATTACCAATTCCGATATCAACCGATACTGATATATACAGTCGTGGAATGAACACAGTATTATGCCTAATTTCGTTGTGATGCCCCGCTGGATGCATTAAACAATGTAACAAGGTTTTCCAAAATAAATAAACTCAAGTTATGGAACAAAATGCTAACTCGGCACTGCCATATTTATTATTGAAGTCACAAAGTGCATTATTTTTTTAACATGCTTCAAAACAGCAGCTTGGCAGTTGGGACATGCTCTCCCTGAGACAGCATGAAGAGGTTGAGGTGGGCGGGGGTGGGGTTTTGGTAGGGGTTAGCGGGGGCGGGGGGGGGGTGTATATTGTAGCGTCCCGGGAGAGCTAGTGCTGCAAGGGGTTTCGGGTTTTTGTTCTGTTGTGTTTATGTTGTGTTACGGTGCGGATGTTCTCCCGAAATGTGTTTGTCATTCTTGTTTGGTGTGGGTTCACAGTGTGGCGCATGTTTGTAACAGTGTTAAAGTTCTTCATACGGCCACCCTCAGTGTGACCTGTATGGCTGTTGACCAAGTATGATTTGCATTCACTTGTTTGTGTGAAAAGCCATAGATATTTTGTTATTGGGCCGGCAAGCAAAGACAGTGCCTTTTAAGGTTTATTAGCGCCCTGTTCTTCACCCTACGTCCATGTACACAGCGGCGTTTTAAAAAGTAATGAATTTTACTTTTTGAAACCGATACCGATCATTTCCGATATTACATTTTAAAGCATTTATCGGCTGATAACATTCGGCAGCCCGATATTATCGGACATCTCTAGTATCCTGCCTACGTTTTTCCAGTGGTCCCTTGTTCCTTGGGTACGGCGCCTGCTGCTTTGGGTTGGGCTCTCTAAGTGGCTGGGGCCGTACTATGGCTCCCACACATACTGGGAGACATATATATTCTACATAAACACATACATACGTACATACTGTACACCCAAACTCAAACTGTGAGCTTTTTCTTGTGAAATTCCAACATTTTTTTCAAGACAAGCGTTTTTTTATATTTGCATAGTATGTATATGATATTAATGTTGTAAATACAAATCTTTATATATCTAGAAAGGGTGATCTTAAAGAGGTAGGCATTTTTTGGAGGTCTCAAGAAGGTACCAATACAAGAATCTGTGTGTGTGTGTGTGTGTGTGTGTGTGTGGTCTTGTATTTCTACCCTTCTTGAGACATCAACAAGGGAAAGTACCTTACATATGAGGACCGGTGAACGAGTTACGCCCGAAACCATGGTCCCAATACAGAAAACCATTGCATCTAATAGAGAATGTCTCATTTGCAGCAATGGTGGGGAAAACTATCAAAATTAGGGTGGTCCCAAAAAAGACGGGTACACACACATGTACAAGAAAAACTGAAAATTTCTGCAATATTATAACAAAAGTTGAAATTGTACAGTCGCAATTTTACAAGAAAAGCTTAAAATGTTGTACATTTTATGAAATTAGTCGTAATTTCACTCGACAAAAGTCACAATAGAAAACTTTAAAATGTGGGCAACATTACAATAACAATCAGAATTTTACTTGGCAAAATGATGACGAGTCATAATTTAACTCAAAAAATGTCATTATTTTACAAGAACAACATACAAATTCTGATAAACGTCAGATTTTTATATGACTAATGTCACCATTTTGCATGAAAAAGTAATCATTTTACGTACAAAAGAAATAATTGAAAATATTGCAATATTACAGAAGCAGAAAGAACATGAGGAATTGCTCCCAATTTTAGAAGAAAAAAAATCGACAAATATGCTTTTAGTTAATTTAGTTAGTTTTGATTTTTTTGTTTGTTTGTTTTTTGTTTTGTTTGTTTTTTGTTTTTAATCTTCATTATTACAGTTTATCTCTATATACATATTTTTTCTTTCTTTTAATCATTTTGGCCAAATGGGGCGCATTTCCATTTTTTTACACACGCTTGTTATTTCATATGTTGGCCAGAGGGGGAACACCTCGAATTACTGCTATTCTGTAAAAGAGAGGACAGACGAGGGCACCAGGTAATAATTAGTTGTATTGGATAGACAGACGGATGGATTATGACAACTATTGCATATTCCATGTTTTATTTTATTTTTTAATAACAAAGCATTTTTCATACATAACCCAAAACCAGTGAAGTTGGCACGTTGTGTAAATCGTAAATAAAAACAGAATACAATGATTTACAAGTTATTTTCAACTTTTATTCAATTGAATTAACTGCAAAGACAAGATATTTATTGTTCTAACTGAGATTTTTTTTTTTTTTGTGCAAATAATCATTACCTTACAATTTAATGGCACAGTGGCATTTTTACCACTGTGTTGCATGGCCTTTCCTTTTAACAACACTCCGTAAGGGTTTGGAAACTGAGGAAACATATTTTTTAAGCTTTTCAGTTGGAATTCTTTTCCATTGTTGCTTGATGTACAACTCAATTTGTTCCAACAGTCCATTTAGGCTTCATATTGCGCCACACATTTTCAATGGGAGACCGGTCTGGACTACAGGCAGGCCAGTCGAGTACCTGCACTCTTTTACTACGAAGCCACACAGTTGTAACACGTAGCTTGGTATTGTCTTGTTGAAATAAGCAGGGGCGTCCATGATAAAGTTGCTTGAATGGCAACATAGGTTGCTCCAAAACCTGTATGTACCTTTGAGCATTAATGGTGCCTTCACAGATGTGTAAGTTACCCATGCCTTGGCCACTAATGCACCCCCATACCATCACAGATGCTGGCTTTTGAACTTTGCCCCATAAAAATCAGGATGGTTGTTTTCCTCTTTGATCCGGAGGACACAACGTCCACAGTTTCCAAAAACAATTTGAAATGTGGACTCGTCAGACCACAGAACACTTTTCCGCTTTGCATCAGTCCATCTTGGGTAAGCTGAAGCCCAGCGAAGCCGGCGACGTTTCTGGGTGTTGTTGATATATGGCTTTGGCTTTGCACAGTAGAGTTTTAACGTGCACTTACAGATGTAGCAACAGTAGAGTTTTAACTTGCACTTACAGATGTAGCGACAAACTGTAGTTACTGACAGTGGTTTTCTGAAGTGTACTTGAGCCCATGTGATGATATTCTTTACGTACTGATGTTGCTTTTTGATGCAGAGATCAAAAGTCCGTAATATCGCTTACGTGCAGTGATTTCTCCAGATACTCTCAACCTTTTGTCGATATTACGGACTCAAAGATTGTGATTGAAGGACACAATTTCAAAAAAGTTCCCTTTAAAACTAAGATACTTACCAAAAGGTAAATGTTGCCATATGTTACCACCATGTATGTACTTTTACGCATCAATCATTCAATGTTTATTTATATAGCCCTAAATTACAAGTGTGTCAAAGAGACATTTGCGGTATAGAGCCCACATAAGGGCAAGGAAAAACTCACCCCAGTGGGACGTCGGTGACAATGACTATGAGAAACCTTGGAGAGGACCTCATATGTGGGCAACCCCCCCTACCCCCTTCCTCTAGGGGAGACCTAAAGCAATTGGAGGTCGAGCGGGTCTAACATTATATTGTGAAAGTCCAGTCCATAGTGGATCCAACATAACGGTGAGAGTCCAGTCCTTTGTGGATCCAATATAGTAGCGAGAGTCCCGTCCATAGTGGGGCTAGCAGGAGACCATCCCAAGCGGAGATGGGTCAGCAGCGCAGAGATGTCCCCAACCGATGCACAGGCGAGCAGCCCATCTCGGGTCCCGACTCTGGACAGCCAGCACTTCATCCATGGCCACCGGACCTGTCCCCCCCCCGCCCCCCTCCACAAGGGAGAGGGGGGGCAGAGGAGAAAAGAAAAGAAACGGCAGATCAACTGGTCAAAAAGGTAGTCTATTTAAAGGCTAGAGTATATACAAATGAGTTTTAAGTTGGGACTTAAATGCTTCTACTTAGGTAGCATCTCAAAATGCTCTATAGCCCGCAGACTTTTTCTGGACTCTGGGAATCACTAATAAGCCGGTGTTCTTTGAACGCAAATTTCTTGCCGGGACATGTCACGTCGGGGTCGCATGTTTATGCGGGGGTTGTTCTCCCAGGATGCAGACGGGAAACTCCGGACAAAGCGTGCAGATAGGAGATTAGTTATTTCTCATAAATCATATGACACACAAAAAGACAGGAAACAAACAAAAAGGAAAGAGTGCCGATCACACGGGAAGCTAAGGCCAAAACTTAGCACAGGAATCAGGAATCGAGAAACAGGAATAAACAATCGTGTTGCATACTGCAAATAAGGAAGCCAGACAGTGTGTGGCGAGCAACGTGAATTAATAGCTCTTTGATTAGTGCCCGACTGCAGGTGACTATCCCGGACACTTATCAGAGGCAGGTGATACTAATTTGTGTCCATGGCAAATTAAACAAACCCAGGGGTGCAGTAAAAAGGAACTGAGGGAGTCCAAAACTAAACGGAACATGATCCGGGCAATGGGTTATCATTGCTATGTGCTTCCACCTTATTGTGGCTCACTTACCACATTCAGAGCCGGATTATGTCAAACTCTTGAGGAAGTTGATCAAAACCAACGGTGCAAGCCTGTCATTTCTGCTACTCGTGCACGTCTGCAGTTTCTGTCTTGTTGTTTCTCATAATAAACGGCAAAGATGGACATTGTTTTATTATCAGTGATGCTAATTTTAACATTTTTCCGTTCAGGTTCAACTTTGAAGACGAGACACCAACAACAAACTTTGATACTTTCCCAGCAGCTATCCTTACCGTGTTTCAGGTAAGGTGGCATAATTACCACAAACACTATTTAGGTTAATCTTCTGTATAAAGGATAACATCATAAATTCATGGAAGCTGTAAGAATATTATCAGTTATGTTGATTACAAAACCCCGTTTCCATTTGAGTTGGGAAATTGTGTTGGATGTAAATATAAACGGAATACAATGATTTGCAAATCCCTTTCAACCCATATTCAATTGAATGCACTACAAAGACAAGATATTTGATGTCCAAACTCATAAACTTTATTTTTTTTTTCCAAAAAATAATTAACTTCGAATTTCATGGCTGCAACACGTGCCAAAGTAGTTGGGAAAGGGCATGTTCACCACTGTGTTACATCACCTTTTCTTTTAACAACACTCAAAAAACGTTTGGGAACTGAGGAAACTAATTGTTGAAGCTTTGAAAGTGGAATTATTTCCCATTCTTGTTTTATGTAGAGCTACAGTCGCTTCATAATGTGCCACACATTTTCGATGTGAGACAGGTCTGGACTGCAGGCGGACCAGGAAAGTACCCACACTCGTTTTTTATGAAGCCACGCTGTTGTAACAAGTGCTAAATGTGGCTTGGCATTGTCTTGCTGAAATAAGCAGGGACGTCCATGAAAAAGACGGCGCTTAGATGGCAGCATATGTTGTTCCAAAACCTGTATGTACCTTTCAGCATTAATGCTGCCTTCACAGATGTGTAAGTTACCCATGCCTTGGGCATTAATGCACCCCCATACCATCACAGATGCTGGCTTTTGAACTTTGCCTCGATTACAGTCTGGATGGTTCGCTTCCCCATTGGTCCGGATGACACGATGTCGAATATTTCCAAAAACAATTTGAAATGTGGACTCGTCAGACCACAAAACACTTTTCCATTTTGCATCAGTCCATCTTAGATGATCTCAGGCCCAGAGAAGCCGGCGGCGTTTCTGGATGTTGTTGATAAGTGGCTTTCGCTTTGCATAGTAGAGCTTTAACTTTCACTTACAGATGTAGCGACAAACTGTATTTAGTGACAGTGGTTTTCTGAAGTGTTCCTGAGCCCATGTGGTGATATCCTTTAGAGATTGATGTTGGTTTTTGATACAGTGGCGTCTGAGGGATCATTTAATGTTGGTTTCCGGCCATGCCGCTTACGTGGAGGGATTTCTCCAGATGCTCTAAACCTTTTGATGATATTATGGACCGTAGATGTTGAAATCCCTAAATTTCTTGTTATTGCACTTTGAGAAACGTTGTTCTTAAACTGTTTGACTATTTGCTCACACAGTTGTAGACAAAGGGGTGTACCTCGCCCCATCCTTTCTTGTGAAGGACTGAGCATATTTTGGGAAGGTGTTTTTATACCCAATCATGGCACCCACCTGTTCCCAATTAGCTTGCACACCTGTGGGGTGTTCCAAATAAGTGTTTGATGAGCATTCCTCAACTTTATCAGTATTTATTGCTACCTTTCCCAACTTCTTTGTTATGTGTTGCTGGCATCAAATTCTAAAGTTATTGGTTATTTGCAAAAAAATAAAAAAAAGTTTATCAGTTTGAACATCAAATATGTTGTTTTTGTCGCATATTCAACTGAATATGGGTTGAAAAATTTTTGCTAATTATTGTGTTTCGTTTATATTGACATCTAACACAATTTCCCAACTCATATGGAAACGGGGTTTGTAGAAGAAGTAATTGCTATGTCCAACTTTTCACTGATGATTCTTCAGTCTCCGCTCATAATCCTAAAAACTGCCAATCCAGTTCATTATGTTCAGTATTTTGTGTTAATTTATGGGGGGGGGGGCGTCCGTTGTATCCTTGAGCAAGACGCTTCACCCTTGCTCCTGATGGGTGGTGGTTAGGGCCTTGCATTGCAGCTCCCGCCTTCAGTATGTGAATGTGTGAGTGAATGGGTGAATGTGGAAATAGAGCCTTTGAGTACCTTGAAGGTAGAAAACCGACATACAAGTATAACCCATTTATCTGACACTTTCAGATTTTGACCGGTGAGGACTGGAATGCTGTGATGTACCACGGGATCGAGTCTCAAGGAGGTGTCCGTCGTGGAATGTTCTCCTCCGTCTACTTCATTGTCCTCACGCTTTTTGGAAACTGTATCTTTTTTAAAAAGTACTTTGGTACATGAGCGACCCCGCTTTCAAGATTTTCAGGATACTGGCTGTCTCTCAGCGTACCGTAATACCGAGGAACGTACCTCAACCATGATCCTAATACCAAGGTACGTACCAAACTGTGACCCCAATATTGAGGTACGTACTGAACCGTGACTCTAATGTGTGAACAATAATACCGAGGTACATATCGAACTGTAAGGTACATACCATTATACCAATTACAGTGGTGAACCGTGACCCCTATACTGAGGATACGTACCAAACTGAGTACTTTGGTACATGTGACCCTGCTTTCAAGTTTTTCAGCCCGTTTCGCTGCAGGTCCGCAGGCCATGCCCCCCTCCACACTTACATTCAAAAATGTTGGCTCATTTTTATACTTGGCAAACTCATCCCGCGGGCCTGATAAAACCCGGGCCTTACATTTGACACCGCTGCCATAGGTGGACCATTGCATGAACCCATCCATCCATTTTCTACTGCTTGTCCCTCTCAGGGTCGCTGCAGTCTATGCCAGCTGCATTCCCCTACTGTTATTTTCTCTTGAGTCCCGTTGTCCAGATACCCTCCTGAACGTCTTCTTGGCCATCGCTGTTGATAATCTCGCAAATGCGCAGGAGCTAACGAAGGTACGATTAAAATTTTTTTCACAAAATGACTCTTTGCGTACACTGATGTCGTTCTTCAACTTGGCTGAAGGATGAAGAGGAGCAGGAGGAAGCGGCCAATAAGAAGCTGGCCCTACAGAAAGCTTTGGAGGTGAAGGAAGTCAGCCCCATGTCAGCAGCCAACATCTCCATTGCTGCGTAAGTTTTATTTGCCCCTTTTTACCCGCATCCTCAGTTTGTAATCGCCATCTTACATCTTCAATTTGACTTTGTATTTCTGGGATTTCCTCTCGTCATTCCTGCTCCTCTGGCTTTAGTCTGCTTCACTCAAGCCCACTATTCACCTTTTGCAATTAAAGAAGCACCATTCATTAACACTTTAATGATAATAATAATAGATTTTATCTGTGAAAAAGCACTTTACGTTGCGCGAACAACCTCTAAGTGCCACAGTGTAAAAAATAGTAATAATAATAATACTAATAATAAAAAGATAATTAAAAAAAATTAGCAACAGCCCAATAGCTAGAACCACCATGCATATCTATAAAAATACTTTTTTTTTTTTTTTAAAAAGGAGGGTTTTTAACCCTTTTTAAAAGCATTCACAGTCTGTGGTGCCCTCAGGAAGTCAGGGAGAGCGTTCCATAGACTGGGAGCAGCGGCGCAGAAAGCCCGGTCTCCCATAGTTCGTAGCTTTGTCCTTGGAGGTTGGAGGAGGTTAGCCTGTTTGGAGCGGAGGTGTCGTGTGGAGGATTTGGGGGTGAGCAGTTCTTGGAGGTAGGCGGGGGCAGTGAGTTAGTCGGGAGATTTAACTTTAACGTTTTTCTCCTTTCTTGATAACTCTCGTTTTTATTTCAGACACCGACGCACAATAATCAATCCTGTTAGAAAATTATGCAAACAATCATATTAGATCAAATCCATCCATCCATTTTCTAACGCTTGTCCCTTTCGGTGTCACAGGAGCCCATCTCAGCTGCATCCGGGTTTAAGACGGGGTAGAACCTGGACAAGTGAGGATTTAATCCAAATTTAGCACGTCAGTAAACATTGTAAGTAGGGAGGTCTTTCCAGCACGTCAATATTTATTCTTGGCCGGGAACTGTCGGATTCTCAGGACATTGTGAACAGTTGCAAGTTTTCCTGCCACAACTCGCGTAATGAACAAAAGGAAAAAACGTAGGATTTATTCGTGCAATAGTTGATTACTGCGAGGTTTGTTCTCCCGGGACGCAATCGGACTATTCCGGACAAGACTTGCAGGTAGGAACATATTTATTTTCTAAAGAAATCTTGGCAGGGAGTGAGGTAAACAAACATAAACTATGGCGTGGAACAAATACGAAACTGTGGAATGAAACAAACAGCTTAAACTATGTCTAAGAACAAACGTAAAACTGTGGTATGAAACAAACAGCATAAACTATGGCTAGTAACAAACACGAATCTGTGGCATGAAAAAAACAGTACAAATTATGGCTAGGAACAAACACGAAATTGTGGCTTGAAACAAACAGCATAAACTATGGCTTGGAACATACAAGAAACTGTGGCATGAAACAAACAGCATAAACTATGGCTAGGAACAAACACAAATCTGTGGCATGAAACAAACAGCATAAACTATGGCTAGGAACAAACACGAAACTATGGCATGACTCAAACAGCATAAATTATGGCCAGGAACAAACACAAAACTGTGGCATGAAACAAACAGCATAAACTATGGCATGGGACAAACACGAAGCTGTGGCATGAAACAAACAGCATAAACTATGGCATGGAACAAACACGAAAATGTGGCATGAAACAAACGGCATACACTATGGCTTGGAACAAACACAAAACTGTGGCATGAAAAAATAGCATAAACTATGGTTTGGAACAAACATGAAACTGTGGCATGAAAAAAACAGCATAAACAATGGCTAGGAACAAACACGAAACTGTGGCATGTAACAAACAGCATATTAACTATGGCTAGGAACAAACACAAAACTATGACATGAAACAAACAGCATAAACTATGGCTTGGAACAAATACGAAACTGTAGCATGAAACCAACAGCATAAAGTATGGCTTGGAACAAACACGAAACTGTGGCAAGAAATAAACACGACTTACGTGGACACGGTATGAATCGAGCAACATGAACTGTGGAATAGCATGAAAACAAGCATGAAACTACCAGCATAACTACGGCATAGCACAACACGAAACCGCGACACGGAAACAAATAATGACGCCTGGACGACCGACTGGCAAAGGTGGGCTTAAATCATGTCTCTTGATCGGAATCAGGTGCGCGCCCCGAACACCAGAGGCAGGTGAAAATCATAAGTCGCCGTGGTAACTAAAACAAACAAGGGTGCACAAAAACAGGAACTAATGGAGTCTAAAACTAACAGAACATAATGCAAACATGATCCGGACCACAGATCATGACATCGCTTTGAGTCACTAGAGAAGAGGTCCCCGGATACGGCCCTCCAGCGTCCAAAATCCGGCCCGTGGGAAGTCCCAAGTTAAAATAAAAATAATAATTATTTTATTGTATTTTTAATTTTAATTTTTTTAAATCTGTCCTTTCTAATCCATTATACTGTTGTTACCTATTGTAATAACAGTAGTACCCATATTGTTGTGTGTGTATATATATATATATATATATATATATATATATATATATATATATATATATATATATATATATATATATATATATATATATAGCCCGGCCCCCGGCCAAATTGTTTTAACCCAAAGTTTGGGGACCCCTGCACTAGAGAAAAGCGCTATATAAATATAATTCACAATATGGGACAAGCGGTAGAAAATGAATAGATGAATGGATGGCATGTAATTGCTACTGATTAGCATTAGCGATTTTTCATGGCGATTTTAACACATACCTACAGTATTAACACTTTTTAGGATGCAAGAAAAGACAAGACTGGCACATTCAACTTAATGGCAAAGACTACTCTTGACTACGGCAACACAGCTCGGACAAAGTGAGATAAATGCATACTTTCAAATGATAGTGTAAGATGACAAAATATAACAACTGGATAGCACAGTTGACGTGTTAAATGTTGAATAAATAAAATTATTTGACAGTTAAACAATTAAAATTTTTAACAGACAAAAGTACTGAAAATCGGTGTTAACTGGGAATTGTTACTGTTTTGCTTCAAATGTGCAAGGTACATATACCTAGCTTATATGTTTACATGTGTGTTCTTGTCAGTGTTTTAAAAGTGCTCGATTTGTCAAGTTTTTAAAAACAATTTTACTCGAGAAGTAAATTAATGAAGTCACATTTTAATTGCCATCCTCCTCCCTAAGAAAACACCAGCGAGCTAACTCCTGTCCTTCTTCATCACCAGCTGCTATTTTTTATTATTTTTTTGCTGTAATTTTTTGAGTGTCAAACTGTTTTTCTGTCAAATAACTTTTCGTTGTGTTCCGTGAACTCAGGGTTTCATGACAAAACAGAAGGAGCTAAAACATTTTTTTAACATGATATTCAAACAAGGACAATTTTGGTATGAAACTCCTGATGTGTTTTGAGTTCCTGCTTTTTCTAAAAAAAAACAACATGTCTGCTTACTAATACGTGGATGGTGTTTTGCAAAAAGGTGTCCTTTGGAGTGAATTAGAAGGTGACCAGGCGGACTCTCAGTTCCCGTCCACCTGGTCACCTTCGCACTTGTGTCTCATTTGTTCTTTTTTGTTTTTTTGTTCTGCATGTACAGTTTTGTAAAGCAAAATCGAGACGCGCTCTCTCGCAGGTCGTCCATCAACAGCATTCAGTCACTGTGAGTTATCGCTCTCTGCTACAATATTTCCCTCCTTGTCTCCTCTCCTCTGTCCTCCGCATTCAGCCTTGATTTCCTTCCTTCTTTTCTCCCCAAAATCTAAACGGTCGCCGCGTAGTTGTTGTTGCATTTAGCATTGGAGTGCACGACAAGCAGCACATTTACAAATCTGCAACACTGTGTTTGTTTGTAAATTGCTGACACACCAAAATAGTTTGCGCTCCTCGGGGCGACCTTTGTGTACTTTATTGATGGTCCCACCTGCTGTTGTTAATTATCCGCTCCCCGTGTTCCCTGACTTGAATAATTTCTGCGTGTTTAATTTCCATTGCCTTTAAGCATCATATATTACATACAAACCCCATTTCCATATGAGTTGGGAAATTGTGTTAGATGTAAATATAAACAGAATACAATGATTTGCAAATCATTTTCAACCCATATTCAGTTGAATGTGCTACAAAGACAACATATTTGATGTTCAAACTCATAAATATATATATTTTTTTGCAAATAATCATTAACTTTAGAATTTGATGCCAGCAACACGTGAGAAAGAAGTTGGGAAAGGTGGAAATAAATACTGATAAAATTGAGGAATGCTCATCAAACACTTATTTGGAACATCCCACAGGTGTGCAGGCTAATTGGGAACAGGTGGGTGCCATGATTGGGTATAAAAACAGCTTCCCAAAAAAATGCTCAGTCTTTCACAAGAAAGGATGGGGCGAGGTACACCCCTTTGTCCACAACTGCGAGAGCAAATCGTCCAAAAACTTTAAGAACTACGTTTCTCAAAGTGCAATTGCAAGAAATGTAGGGATTTCAAAATCTACGGTCCATGATATCAGCAAAAGTTTCTGAGAATCTGTAGAAATCACTCCACGTAAGCGGCATGGCTGGGTACCAACATTTAATGACCGTGACCTTCGATCCCTCAGAATGCATTGTATCAAAAACCCACATCAATCTGTAAAGAATATCTCCGCATGGGCTCAGGAACACTTCGGAAAACCACTGTCACTAAATACAGTTCGTCGCTACATCCGTAAGTGCAAGTTAAAGCTCTACTATGCAAAGCGAAAGCCATTATCAACAACATCCAGAAACCCCGCCGGCTTCTCTGGGCCCGGATCATCTAAGATGGACTGATGCAAAGTGGAAAAGTGTTCTGGAGTCTGACGAGTCCACATTTCAAATTGTTTTTGGAAATGTTCGACATCATGTCATCCGGACCAAAGGGGAAGCCAACCATCCAGACTGATATCGACACAAAGTTGAAAAGCCAGCATATATGATGGTATGGGGGTGCATTATTGACCAAGACATGGGTAACTTACACATCTGTGAAGGCACCATTAATGCTGAAAGGTACATACAGGTTTTGGAACAACATATGCTGCCATCTAAGTGCCGTCTTTTTCATGGACACCCCTGCTTATTTCAGCAAGACAATGCCAAGCCACATTCAGCACGTGTTACAACAACGTGGCTTTGTAAAAAAAAAGAGTGCGGGTAATTTCCTGGCCCGCCTGCAGTCCAGACCTGTCTCCCATCGAAAATGTGTGACGCATTATGAAGCGTAAAATACGACAGCGGAGACCCTGGACTGTTGAATGACTGAAGCTCTACATAAAACAAGAATGGGAAAGAATTCCACTTTCAAAGCTTCAACAATTAGTTTCCTCAGTTCCCAAACGTTTATTGAGTGTTGTTAAAAGAAAAAGTAATGTAACACAGTGGTGAACATGCCCTTTCCCAACTACTTTGGCACATGTTGCAGCCATGAAATTCTAAATTAATTGTTATTTGCCCCAAAATAAAGTTTATGAGTTTGAACATCAAATATCTTGTCTTTGTAGTGCATTCAATTGAATATGGGTTGAAAAGGATTTGCAAATCATTGTATTCTGTTTTTATTTACATCTAACACAATTTCCCAACTCAAATGGAAACGGGTTTTGTACAGTTTAGGACAAAAAGCCTCATTAACACATATTTCTGCTTTAACATGATGGATTATGATTGAAATACCGTAATCCATAATGGTAACACTTTAGTATGGGGAACATATTCACCATTAATTTGTTGATTATTAACATGCAAATTAGTAACATATTGGCTCTTAATTAGTCATTATTAAGTACTTATTAATGCCTTATTCTATTATACAACCAGTACAACCCTAACCCTCTAACCCTAACCTTAACCCTAACCCTAGCCAAATAACTAAATTAATTCTTAGTTACTTAGAACATGTTCACCATACTAAAGAGTTAACCATTATTTTTCTAGCATTCATGTTCTATGTACATAACTTCATTGATCGTAAGGTAACCTCTAGCAAACCAGCATCGTAATGTTAAACAACTTTTCAAATAAGATTTCCAAACCTAAATGATCACCTGTTTTTTTAATTTATTTTTAAAAATAATCAGTCCAACAAAATAAGTGACAATAATTCCATAATAATTACAGATGTCTGATAATATCGGGCTGCCGATATTATCGGCCGATAAATGCTTTAAAATGTAGTATCAGAAATTATCGGTATCGGTTTCGAAATTATCGGTATCGGTTTCAAAAAGTAAAATGTATGACTTTTTAAAACGCTGCTGTGTACACGGATGTAGGGAGGGATACAGAGCACCAATAAAAGAAGTCACATAATATCTATGGCTTTTCACACACACAAGCGAATGCAAGCATACTTGGTCAACAGCCATACAGGTCACACATAGGGTGGCCGTATAAACAACTTTAATACTGTTACAAATATGCGCCACACTGTGAACCCACACCAAACAAGAATGACCAACATATTTCGGGAGAACATCCACACCGTAACACAACATAAACACAACAGAACAAATAACCAGCACTAACTCTTCCAGGATGATACAACATGCACCCCCTGCTACCCTCAACCCCGCCCACCTCAACCTCCTCATGCTCTCTCAGGGAGAGCATGTCCCAAATTCCAAGCGGCTGTTTTGAGGCATGTTAAAAAATTGTACTTTGTGACTTCAATAATAAATATGGCGGTGTCATGTTGGCATTTTTTTTCCATAACTTGAGTTGATTTATTTTGGAAAACCTCGTTACATTGTTAAATGCATAACAACATTTTTAGGCATAATAATATGTTAATTCCACGACTGTATATATCGATATCGTTTGATATTGGAATTGGGAAGTAAGAGTTCGACAATATCGGAATATCGGATGTCTGCAAAACAGCCATTATCGGACATCTCTAATAATAATACACTTCCAATTCCAAAACCAAACCCGGGGCCCAGCGACATTCAGAACAGCAATCAACTGAGCAATTGAGAGAACACACAAACATGACACAAAACAATCCAAAAGTAGTGGAACAAAAACGAACAATATCGACAGTTGCATTACATATTGTTGAACAAATGTCCTAATTTTCACATTTAGATCCTTCACATGCGTGTGGCTCATCTCCTTCTCCAGGATAAGCTCATGCAGGCATAAAATGCAGGCTACTTTATATGGTTGACGCCTCTCTGTTGGACTAAACTTCCTTTTTTCTCCCCGCTTTTAAAATAAAAATTCAGATTTGGGTCTTCTCAGACCACACCCTCGACTTGAGCCCAAAGAGCCAGCCTCCTAACCCCGCCTGTGGATCGGATCATCCCCATTAATAACTACAAACCCCGTTTCCATATGAGTTGGGATATTGTGTTGGATGTAAATATAAACGGAATACAATGATTTGCAAATCCTTTAAATCCCACATCAATCTGTAAATAATATCACCACATGGGCTCAGGAACACTTCAGAAAACCACTGTCACTAAATACAGTTCGTCGCTACATTCGTAAGTGCAAGTTAAAGCTCTACTATGCAAAGTGAAAGCCATTTATCAACAACATCCAGAAACGCCGCATGCTTCTCTGGGCCTAAAATCATCTAAGATGGACTGATACAAAGTGGAAAAGTGTTCTGTGGTCTAACGAGTCCACATTTCAAATTGTTTTTGGAAATGTTCGACATCGTGTCATCCGGACCAAAGGGGAAGCCAACCATCCAGACTGATATCGACATAAAGTGGAAAATCCAGCATCCGTGATGGTATGGGGGTGCATTAGTGCCCAAGGCATGGGTAACTTACACATCTGTGAAGGCACCGTTAATGCTGAAAGGTACATACAGGTTATATGCTGCCATATAAGCGCCGTCTTTTTCATGGACGCCCCTGCTTATTTCAGCAAGACAATGCCAAGCCACAGTCAGCACGTGTTACAACAGCGTGGCTTCGTAAAAAAAAAACAGTGTGGGTACTTTCTTGGCCTGCCTGCAGTCCAGACCTGTCTCCCATGGAAAATGTGTGACGCATTATGAAGCGTAAAATACCACAGCGGAGACCCCGAACTGTTGAACGATTGAAGATCTACATAAAACAAGAATACGAAAGAATTCCACTTTCAAAGCTTCAACAATTAGTTTCCTCAGTCCCCAAACGTTTTTTTTAGTGTTGTTAAAAGAAAAGGTGATGTAACACAGTGGTGAACATGCCCTTTCCCAACTACTTTGGCACATGTTGCAGCCATGAAATTCTAAGTTAATTATTATTTGCAAAAAAAAAATAATTTTATGAGTTTGAACATCAAATATATTGTCTTTGTAGTCAATTCAACTGAATATGGGTTGAAAAGGATTTGATAATCATTGTATTCTGTTTTTATTTACATCTAACACAATTTCCCAACTTAAATGGAAACGGGTTTTGTTTAAGTACACGTTCTACTAATAAATACAATGCAGCACAGTTATTTCAAAGCCAATAGTCATGCGATTGCTATCAAGAAATCAACTGAATGAGTTTTTCTACTTCTTTCCCTTCAGTGTCACGTCTGTCATGTTCCTCTTCAAAAAAAACTGTCTTTGTCTTGAACCGTGTGTGTAAACTTGTACTGTGTGTTGTTTTTGTACTTTTGCACGTCAGTCTGGGTATGTCTTCTGTGTGTCTCGTAGGAGCTATACTTTCTATTCTTCCCCTGCTCGACGCATCTTGAGGTACAGGTGACCAGCTGGAACCGACTAAACTAATCCACAAAGAATCATAAAGAAATCGTATCCAATCATTTTTTTTATTTCCCAGGAAATAACAATTTTTTTCCATTTCAAACCCACATTGTCTATAAGGGGAAAAAAAGGACATTTCCATTCATTTGTGTGATTTTCCCATTCTGTTGCCATTCTTGTTGGCATTGTTAATTGTTTTTTTCTTGCCTGCCTGCTACATTCAGCATGTCCTGTGGCACAATTAATTGTGTCATTAAAATCTGCATGCCGTTGTCTGTCATGTCGTACTTTACAGGACAAATGGTTGCAGGAAAAATGAACGTAAAAGTGGTGGGGCGTTTGACATTTACTTTACATTTACTTCTCACAAACAGTGAAATGTGCACACAAACTCTAGTACACTGATTTAGTACTAGTACCTATACACTAGAGCAGTGATTCTCAAAGTGGTACGCCAAAGAATCACTTAATAAAATATTCAAACAGTGTTACTGTTCAAAATGTGTGTAAAGTGACATTAGCCCAAAAATATTACATATACACTATATTGCCAAATGATCGGAATCAGCTGTCTTATACACTTGGGTATAAACTCAAGCACTTAGGCATGGAGACTGTTTCTACAAACATTTGTGAAAGAATGGGTGTCAGGTTCTAACACTGATGACATCTATTAGACAAGACAAAAAGGCAAACAATCAAACAGAGACATAATTAAAATTGGACTCAGAATCTGAGGAGAGACATGGCCACTGTGCAGCGTTGTACAGTCCTCCACCACGCTCTGCCCCAAGATCGTGCTTATCCTTCTTTATTTGATCCCCCCCATTCTCACAGCTGCTTCCTCCGGGAAGTGGATCGTGACCAGCGTTGCCTTCGGTTCCCGAACAATTTCAAACAAAGTCCCATAAAATTGTTCAAAAAGGGTTCCATAAAATAGATCAAAGAGAGTCCCATAAAATAGATCAAAGAGGGTCCAATAAAATAGATCAAAGAGAGAGTTCGTAAAAATACTTTAAAAATAGTTCCTGTAGAAGAAGGGCAGATCTGCCATCTGTCCGCATGGAAGTCCAGCATTCTTCTTGGAAAGTTTCAGCCTTTTGTCTTCTTAAAGTTAAAGTTAAAAGTACAAATGTTTCTTGTCCGGAACACAATGTAATACAAAGTTTTATTTGATAATTTACACACAATTTTTCGGACAATGGGCCGCTTTCAGTGATTTCCAGCGTGGAACTGTCATTGGATGCTGTCACAAGGTGTTGATGACGAACCCCAAGATGCAGAGAAGGCAGGCTTTGTGCGGGAAAACATAATTTAACGTCCAAATATTGAAGGCAAAACACAAACCAGGAACCAGGAAAACCGGAGACAGGAAACCGGAACAAGAATCAGGAACCAGGGAACAGCTCACAAGTGACGAGGAACCAGGGAGAACTGGAGACAGAAAGCAGTCCGCGACATACGACGACAGCGACAGGTAGCAATGACATCGACATTGACAATACTCCAGCCCTGACTGGAGGACAGAGCAGGTTTAAATAGTAGCCGGCTCAGGGAGAAAACAAGAAATAAGCCAAATAAGAGCGCTGACAGGAAATAAAGACAGGAAAAACCAAAACATAACCAAACTGTCAGTGACAAACCTGTGCAACAAATCCAGTCATCAAATTTCCTCGCTCCTAAATATTGCAAAGTTAGATGTCTGCGTTATTATAAGAAAATTGAAGATTTTGGGAACAACAGCAACTCAGCCGCAAAATGGTAGGCCACGTAAATTGATAGAGAGGGGTCAGCAGATGCTGAAGTGCATAGTGCAAATAGGTCGCCGACTTTCTGCTACAGAGCTCCAAACCTCATGTGACATTCCAATTAGCCCACGTACAGTACGCAGAGAGCTTCATGGAATGGGTTTTCATGGCCGAGCAGCTGCATCTAAGCCATACATCACCAAGTCCAATGCAAGGCGTCAAATGCAGTGGTGTAAAGCACGTCGCCACTGGACTCTAGAGCAGTGGGCACGTGTTTTCTGGAGTGATGAATCACGCTTTTACATCTGGCAATCTGATGCACCAGTCTGGGTTTGGAGGTTGCCAGGAGAACGGCATTGTACCAAGTTTGAAATTTGTTGGAGGAGGAATTATGGTTAAATAACTTAGATTTACAAATAACTTAGATTTATATTGCGCTTTTGTAGACACTCAAAGCGCTCACGGAGAAGTGGGAACTCATCATTCATTCACACCTGGTGGTGGTAAGCTACATCAGTAGCCACAGCTGCCCTGGAGTAGACTGACGGAAGCGTGGCTGCCAGTTTGCACCTACGGCCCCTCCGACCACCACCGATCATTCATTCATCATTCATTCACCAGTGTGAGCGGCACCGGGGGCAAAGGTGAAATGTCCTGCCCAAGGACACAACGGCAGCGATTTTTTGGATGTCAATAGGTGAGAAGCGAACCTGCAACCCTCAGGTTTCTGGCCGGCCGCTCTACCCACTACTCCATGCCGCCGTTAGAGGTTGTTTTTCAGGAGTTGGACTAGGCCTTTTAGTTCCAGTGAAAGGAACTTTGTATGCCCCAGGATACCAAAACATTTTGGGCAATTTCATGCTCCCAACCTTGTGGGAACAGTTTGGAGCGGGCCCCTTCCTCTTCCAACATGACTGTGCACCAGTTCACAAAGCAAGGTCCATAAAGACATGGATGACAGAGTCCGGTGTGGATGAACTTGACTGGCCTGCACAGAGTCCTGACCTGAAGCCGATAGAACAGATTTTTTCAACCTTTTTTGAGACAAGGCGCATTTTTTTCCATTTAAAAATCCGGAGGCACACCACCAGCAGAAAACGTTAAAAAAATGAAATTCCACCAGGTCCTCCTCGTGCTTTATTTTGAATTTGTTGGTGTTTTCCTGTGTGTAGTGCTTTAGTTCTTGTCTTGTGCTGTTATTTTGGTGTTTTCCTGTAGCAGTTTTATGTCTTCCTTTGAGCGCTATTCCCCGCACCTACTTTGCGTTAGCAAGAAAGGCTATTGAAGTTGTTGCTATTCTTCTTTGTGGGGACATTGTTGGTTGCCATGTCATGCACGCTGTCTGTCTCTGCTCCACACGCTGCAAGTTTTTGCTGTCGTCCAGCATTCTGTTTCTGTTTACTTTGAAACCAGTTCAGTTTTACTGTCATTTTACATAGCCATCCCTATGCTTTATTGCCTTTTCCTTTTGTTCATTTTTGGCTGAAGTGTTTCATACCTTTTTTTTACCTGCACACTGTGGTCTGCATATTGGGATCACAGTTCTACAGCCAAATTCTACACAGCATGGACACTAAGGAACGGCACAGTATTTGCAGATTATAATTATTCATTTGGAAAAAAAAAAGTTTTTTTTGGTCCAATTAGGTGACGTTGCATCGTTTCCCACGGCACACAAGACAATCGCGGCACAGTGGTTGAAAAACTTTGCGATAGAACACCTTTGGGATGAAATGAGAACCAGGCCTCATCGACCAAGATCAGTGTGTGACCTCACCTATGCCCTTTCGGAAGAATGGTCGAAAATTCCTATAAAGACACTCCGCAACCTTGTGGACAGCCTTCCCAGAAGAGTTGAAGCTGTAATAGCTGCAAAAGGTGGACCCACATCATATTGAGCCCTATGGGTTAGGAATGGGATGGAACTTGAAGTTCATATGTGAGTCAAAGCAGGTGGATTAATACTTCTGGCAATATAGTGTACTTCTAAATAAAAGCTCTGCGCTGTGTTTGAAAAAAAAAAATATTTAGGCGTACCAGGAGAGTCAAGTGTTTTCCGAGTTGGTATTTGGTGAAAACAAATAGAGAATCGCTGCACTAGAATATGTATAGAGTGTGAAAGGTTTTCCATTTCACCGTGTTTTTGATCCCGCAGCATTAATTAATTCAGCAATTCTCCCCTTTGCTTTGGCTCCTGTGTGTTTGTGGATTATTTATTTGTACGGAGTGTCCATTTCATTTCCAAATGACATCAACACTTCACATGAAATACCACAAACAGAAACATGACTAGCCTGCACGTGTTTAAAGTCACGTGACTCCTGAACGAACCAGTGAACGGTAAGCTCCATCTTTCTTAAGCAAACACTTTGAGTCCAGCTTGTGCGCTCAATCAATGCCTTCCACTTTTCTTGGTTTTATGTATGTGATCATACATGAAATGATATCTTGTTGAAAAATACTAAATAATATACATCTGTCTTAATTTTTGCCCTGTTTTGCATGCAAAATATCAGTTAATGAATAACAGTGCGTTTCATATCACACATGTATTCCTAGCCCCTTCCTGCCCCGTCACTCATAACAATATAATGGAAATTAATGTACAAACCCTGTTTCCATATGATTTGAGAAATTGTGTTAGATGTAAATATAAACGGAATACAATGATTTGCAAATCCTTTTCAACCCATATTCAGTTGAATATGCTTCAAAGACAACATATTTGATGTTCGAACTGATAAACATTTTTTTATTTGCAAATAATCATTAACTTTAGAATTTGATGCCAGCAACACGTGACAAAGACATTGGGAAATGTGGCAATAAATACTGATAATGTTGAGGAATGCTCATCAAACACTTATTTGGAACATCCCACAGGTGTGCAGGCTAATTGGGAACAGGTGGGTGCCATGATTGCGTATAAAAGCAGCTTCCATGAAATGCTAAGTAATTCACAAACAAGGATGGGGCGAGGTACACCAATTTGTAAGCAAATTGTCGAACAGTTTTAGAACAACATTTCTCAACGAGCTACTGCAAGGAATTTTGGGATTTTACCATCTACGGTCCGTAAAATCATCAAAAGGTTCAGAGAATCTGGAAAAATCACTGCACGTAAGCGATGATATTACGAACTTTTGATCCCTCAGGCGATACTGCATCAAAAACCGACATCAGTGTGTAAAGAATATCACCACATGGGCTAAGGAACACTTTATAAAATCACTGTCAGTAACTACAGTTGGTCGCTACATCTGTAAGTGCAAAATAAAGCTCTACTATGCAAAGCTAAACCCATTTATCAACAATAACCTGAAACGCCACCGGCTTCGCTGGGCCCAAGATCATGTAAGTTGGACTGATGCAAAGTGGAAAAGTGGTCTGACGAGTCCACATTTCCCAAATTATATTTGGAAACAGAGGACGTGGTGTCCTCCAGAACAAAGAGGAAAATAACCATTTGGATTGTTATAGGCGGAAAGTTCAAAAGCCAGCATCTGTGATGGTATGGGGGTGTATTAGTGCTCAAGGCTTGGGTAACTTCCACATCTGTGAAGGCACCATTAATGCTGAAAGGTCCATACAGGTTTTGGAGCAACATACGTTGTCATCCAAGCAACGTTATCATGGACGCCCCTGCTTATTTCAGCAAGACAAGTGTTACAACAGCGTGACTTTGTAAAACAAGAGTGCGGGTACTTTCCAGAACTGTCTCCCATGGAAAATGTGTGACCCATTATGAAGCGTAAAATACGACAGCGGAGACCCCGGACTGTTGAACGACTGAAGCTCTACATAAAACAAGAATGGGAAAGAATTCCACTTTCAAAGCTTCAACAATTAGTTTCCTCAGTTCCCAAACGTTTATTGAGTGTTGTTAAAAGAAAAGGTGATTTAACACAGTGGTGAACATGCCCTTTCCCAACTACTTTGGCACGTGTTGCAGCCATGAAATTTTAAGTTAATTATTTGCAAAAAAAAAACAAAGTTTATGAGTTTGAACATCAAATATGTTGTCTTTGTAGCATATTCAACTGAACATGGGTTGAAAAGGATTTGCAAATCATTGTATTCCGTTTATATTTACATCTAACACAATTTCCCAACTCATATGGAAACGGGGTTTGTAATTTCCTCAATGTCCCCGTGGTGTGGTCTTGTAAGTCAGTGGAAGTAGTAGTTTGCACATTATCTACATGCCGTGGGGTTATCTATTTTCATCTTTTTGCTCAAGCTGCATGTTCAAGCGTGTTAAGTTTGCTGTCTCCAGCAGTGTTCCATGCATGTTATATACAAACCCCGTTTCCATATGAGTTGGGAAATTGTGTTAGATGTAAATATAAACGGAATACAATGATTTGCAAATCCTTTTCAACCCATATTCAGTTGAATGCACTACAAAGACAACATATTTGATGTTCAAGCTCATAAACTTTTTTTTTTTTGCAAATAATAATTAACTTAAAATTTCATGGCTGCAACAAGTGCCAAAGTAGTTGGGAAAGGGCATGTTCACCACTGTGTTACATCACCTTTTCTTTTAAAAACACTCAATAAACGTTTTGGAACTGAGAAAGCTAACTGTTGAAGCTTTGAAAGTGGAATAAGCAGGGGCGTCCATGAAAAAGACTGCGCTTAGATGGCAGCATATGTTGTTCCAAAACCTGTATGTACTTTTCAGCATTAATGGTGCCTTCACAGATGTGTAAGTTACCCATGCCTTGGGCACTAATGCGCCCCCATACCATCACAGATGCTGGCTTTTCAACTTTCCGTCTAGATGGTTCGCTTCCCCATTGGTATTCCCGATATTACCAAAAACAATGTGAAATGTAGACTCGTCAGACCACAGAACACTTTTCCACTTCGCATCAGTCCATCTTAGATGATCTCAAGCCCAGAGAAGCCGGCGGCGTTTCTGGATGTTGTTGATAAATGGCTTTTGCTTTAGAGCTTTAACTTGCACTTACAGATGTAGCGACGAACTGTGTTTAATGACAGTAGTTTTCTGAAGTGTTCCTCAGCCCATGTGGGGATATCCTTTAGAGATTGATGTCGGTTTTCGATACAGTGCTGTCTGAGGAATCGACGGTCACGGTCATTCAATGTTGGTTTCCGGCCATGCCGCTTACGTGGATTAATTTTTCCAGATTCTCTGAACCTTTTGATGATATTATGGACCGTAGATGTTGAAATCCCTAAATTTCTTGCAATTGCACTTTGAGAAACGTTGTTCTTAAACTGTTTGACTATTTGCTCACGCAGTTATAGACAAAGGGGTGTACCTCACCCCATCCTTTCTTGTGAAAGACTTGAACATTTTTTGGGAAGCTGTGTTTATACCCAATCATGGCACCCACCTGTTCCCAATACGCCTGCACACCTGTGGGATGTTCCAAATAAGTGTTTGATAAGCATTCTTCAACTTTATCAGTATTTATTGCCACCTTTCCCAACTTCTTTGTCATGTATCGCTGGCATCAAATTCTAAAGTTAAAATGTTTATCAGTTTGAACATCAAATATGTTGTCTTTGTAGCATATTCAACTGAATATGGGTTAAAAAGGATTTGCAGCTCATTGTATTCCCTTTATATTTACATCTAACACAATTTCCCAACTCATATGGAAACGGGGTTTGTAATCAGTAGGTTATTTCGTATTTTCAAGTCTGCTGCCAGCTAAGCCATTGGATGCCAGCGTGACTGATCGTTCACCTGCCAAATTTATTTCCACTCGACTTCTCTGGCATCTGTCACTTGTCATCATTGCGGCGGCAGCTCGCAAGCTGGAATTATCTGCTTGAATTCTGTCAATCAGACCATCACTGGTTCCTTATCCTACTTCTGACATTTCCTGACTGAGTTTTTCCTGTGACATTTTGTTCATAAAGGAAAAAAAGAACATTCGGGGAAGTTTGGAAATCGTTTTTGTAGATACATGTGTGTATGCTAAAATAGTCATCTCAGGGCTTCAGTCGAACGGCAACTGAACTCTCTGGTTTGTCTTGGAAGATGTTTGGTCTTTCATCCAAGTAGGCTTCATCAGTTCGTGCTTACAGACTTAGATTGGCATACTGGTCACCTTCTGTGACCAGAATATTTCTAACTCCTGTTCTTTGTTGGAGGCTGAATTGCAGAGTCTTTTAGGGATGGTTGAAAGGACAGTGTTGTATGTAGGAGATCACCACCTTTGTTAGGGATGGCTTTTCAACATTGACATAGATGGTTTCCCTCATTCCTCTTTCATACCATCCATCCTCCCTGTCTAGAACCTGTACATGTTTGTTCTCAAAGGAGTGATGTTTCCCCCTGATGCTGGTGTCTATTTCTTCGTGAATGGTGGTGATTTCTTCTTTGTTTAGTTGGTGCTATTTCTTCTTCACAGGTGGCAACTATTCATTCTTCGTTTGTGGCGACTATTTCTTCCTTGATAGCAGTGGCTATTTCCTATTCGTCGATGGCGGCTATTTCTTCTCTCGTCTCTATTTTGTCGTTGGTGGTGGCTATTTAATCTTCAATGGTGGCAAAGTTTTTTTCCTTCATTGCGGTGGCTATTTCCTATTTGTTTGTGGCGGCTAGTTTTTCCTTGATAGCGGTGGCTATTTCTTATTCGTTGATGGTGGCTATTTCTTCTCTCATTGGTGGAGGCTATTTCTTCTTCATCAATGGCAGCTATTTCTTCTTTGTTTGGGGCGGCTATATCTTCTTTGTTGATGGTAGTTATTGTTTTCTCTTCTCTCTATTTCGTCGTCAGTGGTGGCTATTTCTTTTTTGTTTTGTGGCGGCTATTTATTCTTCGATGGTGGCAGCTATTTCTTCCCTGATAGCAGTGGCTATTTCCTATTTGTTGGTGGCAGCTACTTCTTCCTTGTACGCAGTGGCTATTTCATATTAGTTGATGCTAGCTATTTCTTCTCTCATTAGTAAAGGCTATTTCTTCTTCGTCAATGGCAGCTATTTCTTCTTCGTTTGTGGCGGCCATATCTTCTTCGTTGATGGGAGTTATTTTTTCTCTTCTCTCTATTTCCTCATTGGTGGTGGCTATTTCTTTTTCATTTTGTGGCGGCTGTTTGTTCTTTATTGGTGGCGGCTACTTCTTCTTTGATGTCAGTGGCTATTTCCTATTCGTTGATGGTAGCTATTTCTTCTCTTGTCTCTATTTCGTCGTCAGTGGTGGCTATTAAGCAGTTTTGTGGCGGCTATTTATTTTTCGCTGGTGGCAGCTATTTCTTCCTTGATAGCAGTGGCTATTTCCTATTCATTGATGGTGGCTATTTTTTCTCTTGTCTCTGTTTCGTCGTTAGTGGTGGCTATTTGTTTTTCCTTTCGGGGCAGTTATTCATTTTTCCTGTGGTTTATGGTGGCTATTTCTTATTCATTGGTGGCTGCAAATTCTTCTTAGGTGGTGGCAGTAGGTGCTATTTCTTCTTCATTGGTGGCGACTGTTTCTTCCTTGACAGCAGTGGCTATTTCCTATTTTCGTCGCTGGTGGTGGCTATTTATTTTTCATTTCATGGCAGCTATTTATTCTTTGTTGGTGGCAGCTATTTCTTCCTTGATAGCAGTGGCTATTTCCTATTCGTTGATGTTGGCTATTTCTTCTCTTCTCTCTATTTCGCCGTTGGTGGTGGCTATTCATTTTTCGTTTTGTGGTGGCTATTTATTCTTCAATGTTAGCAATGTTATCTTCCTTCATTGCGGTGGCTATTTCCCATTTGTTGATGGCAGCTATTTCTTTTTCGTTTGTGGTGGCTATATCTTCTTCTTTGACGGTAGTTATTTATTCTCTTCTCTCTAATTCGTCGTTAGTGGTGGCTATTTCTTTTTTGTTTATACTTCATTGGTGACTGCTAGTTCTTCCTTGATAGCTGTGGCTATTTCCTATTTGTTGATGGTGCCTATTTTTATCTAATTGATGGCGACTATTTGTTCTCCGTCAATGGCAGCTATTTCTTCTTTGTTTGTTGCGGCTACATCTTCTTTGTTGACGGTAGTTATTTCTTCTCTTCTCTCTATTTCGTCGTTGGTGGTGGCTATTTCTTTTTCGTTTTGTGGCGGCTATTTATTCTTCATTAGTGGTGTCTTTTTCTTCCTCGATAGCTGTGGCTATTTCCTAGTCGTTGGAGGCAGCTCTTTCTTCCTTGAGCGCAGTGGCTATTTCCTATTTGTTGATGCTGGCTAATTCTTTTCTCATTGGTGGCAGCTAATGAGCTTTTTCTTCTTTGTTTGGGGCGGTTTTATCTTCTTCGTTGATGGTGGCTATGCCTTCTTCTAGGCGGCTATTTCTCCTTTGTCGAAGGTGGCTTTTTCTTCTTCATCCATGGTGCCTATTTCTTCTTTTTTGTTAGTGGCGGCTAGTTTTCCTTTGGCTATTTCTTCTCTCATTGGTGGAGGCTATTTCTTCTTCATCAATGGCAGCTATTTCTTCTTTGTTTGGGGCGGCTATATCTTCTTTGTTGATGGTAGTTAATGTTTTCTCTTCTCTCTATTTCGTCGTCAGTGGTGGTTATTTCTTTTTCATTTTGTGGCAGCTATTTATTCTTCATTGGTGGCGGCTACTTCATCCTCGATAGCTGTGGCTATTTCCTATTTGTTGGTGGCAGCTCTTTCTTCCTTGAGCGCAGTGGCTATTTCCTTTTTGTTGATGGTGGCTATTTCTTCTGTCATTGGTGACGGCTATTTCTTCTTCGTCAATGGCAGCTATTTCTTCTTCGATTGTGGCGGCTATATCTTCTTCGTTGATGGGAGTTATTTTTTCTCTTCTCTCTATTTCATCGTTGATGGTGGCTATTTCTTTTTCATTTTGTGGCGGCTATTTATTCTTCATTGGTGGCGGCTACTTCCTGCTCGATAGCTGTGGCTATTTCCTATTCATTGGTGGCGGCTACTTCCTGCTCGATAGCTGTGGCTATTTCCTATTCATTGGTGGCGGCTACTTCCTCCTCGATAGCTGTGGCTATTTCCTATTCATTGGTGGCAGCTATTTCTTCCTTGAGCGCAGTGGCTATTTCCTATTTGTTGATGGTGGCACATTTTTCTCTCATTGGTGGCAGCTATTTCCTCTCCGTTTGTGGCGCCTATATCTTCTTCATTTACGGTAGTTATTTTTTTCTTCTCTCTATTTCGTCGTTGGTGTTGGCTATTTATTTTTCGTTTTGTGGCGGCTGTTTATTCTTCATTGGTGGCGGCTAGTTGTTCTTTGATAGCTGTGGCTATTTCCTATTTGTTGATGGTGGCTATTTCTTCTCTTATTGGTGGCAGCTAATGAGCTTTTTCTTCTTTGTTTGTGGCGGATATTTCTCCTTTGTCGATGGATGCTTTTTCTTCTTCATCCATGCTGCCTATTTCTTCTCCGTTGTTAGTGGCGGCTATTTTTCCTTTGGTTTATGGTGGCTATTTCTTATTCGTTGGTGGCTGCGAATTCTTCCTAGATGGTGGCGGCCTTTGCTTCCAGTAGGGTGTGTAAGCTAGGAATCTAAGAGAAAACAGACTATGGACGGGACTCTCGCCACTATATTGGATCCACTACGGACTGGACTCTCACTGTTATGTTGGATCCACTATGGACTGGACTTTCATAATATCCTGTTAGACCCACTCGACATCCATTGCTCTCGGTCTCCCCTATGCGGTCCTCTCCAATGTTTCTCATAGTCACTGTCACCGACGTCCCACTGGGGTGAGTTTTTCCTTGCCTGTACGTGGACTCTGTACCGTGGATGTCGTTGTGGCTTGTGCCAGAATTTTAGTTAAAGGGGAACATTATCACCAGACCTATGTAAGCGTCAATGTATACCTTGATGTTGCAGAAAAAAGACCATATATTTTTTTAACCGATTTCCGAACTCTAAATGGGTGAATTTTGGCGATTTAAACGCCTTTCGATTTATGGCTCTCGGAGCGATGACGTCAGAACGTGACATCACCTAGGTAATGAAGCCTCCATTTTCTCAAACATGTTATTTTCCGTTTTTTCGACTATTTTCTGTAACCTTGGAGACATCATGCCTCGTCGGTGTGTTGTCGGAGGGTCTAACAACACTGACAGGGAGGGATTCAAGTTGCACCACTGGCCCGAAGATGCGAAAGTGGCAAGAAATTGGACGGAATTTGTTCAAAATACGAGGGTGTGGTGAAAGCCGACGAAATCGTCAGTCGTTTGTTCCGCACACTTTACCGACGAAAGCTATGCTACTACAGCGATGGCAAAATTGTGTGGATATCCTGCGATACTCAAAGCAGATGCATTTCCAACGATAAAGTCAAAGAAATCTGCCGCCAGACCCCCATTGAATGTGCTGGAGGGTCTGCACATTTTACCGGCGATGCTAATGCAGACATGGCACAGAGCGGTATGGATAACCTGCAGATGCATTTCCAACGATAAAGTCAACGAAATCACAAAGGTGAGTTTTGTTGATGTTGTTGACTTATGTGCTAATCAGACATATTTGGTCGCGGCGTGACTGCCAGCTAATCGATGCTAACATGCTATTTAGGCTAGCCTTATGTACATTTGAAATTATATTTACATCCAGCGTTTCAGTCCACCCACATTTAATGCCAAACTAACACTTACCAATCGACGGATTTAAGTTGATCCAGTGTCATAAGATGCGAAACTTCCGATCGTTGGTCTGCACATTTTACCGGCGAAGCTAAGGTAGACATGGCCGAATAGCGTCAATAGCTATTCGCGCAATAGCTTCAGTTTCTTTCTCCAATTTCGTTTTCGCTATCTGCCTCCATACTCCAACCATCCGTTTCAATACATGCGTAATCCGTTGAATCGCTTAATCAATCAATCAATCCATGTTTATTTATATAGCCCTAAATCACAAATGTCTCAAAGGACTGTACAAACCATTATGATTACGACATCCTCGGAAGAACCCACATAAGGGCAAGAAAAACTCACACCCAGTGGGCAGGGAGAATTCACACCCAGTGGGACGCCAGTGACAATGCTGACTATGAGAAACCTCGGAGAGGACCTCAAATGTGGGCACCCCCCCCCCCCCACATTTGAGGACCAATGGATGTCGAGCGGGTCTAACATGATACTGTGAAAGTTCAATCCATAGTGGCTCCAACACAGCCGCGAGAGTTCAGTTCAAAGCGGATCCAAGACAGCAGCGAGAGGCCCGTCCCCAGGAAACCATCCTAAGCAGAGGCGGATCAGCAGCGTAGAGATGTTCCCAACCGATACACAGGCGAGCGGTCCATCCTGGGTCCCAACGAGCGGTCCATCCTGGGTCTCGACTCTGGACAGCCAGTACTTCATCCATGGTCATCGGACCGGAACCCCTCCACAAGGGAGGGGGGTGGGGGTGGGGGGGGGGGGCAGAGGAGAAAAAGAAAAGAAGCGGCAGATCAACTAGTCTAAAAAGGAGGTCTATTTAAAGGCTAGTGTATACAAATGAGTTTTAAGGTGAGACTTAAATGCTTCTACTGAGGTAGCATCTCGAACTGTTACCGGGAGGACATTCCAGAGTATTGGAGCCCGAACGGAAAACGCTCTATAGCCTGCAGACTTTTTTTGGGCTTTAGGAATCACTAATAAGCCGGAGTCTTTTGAACGCAGATTTCTTGGTACAATACAATCGGCAAGATAGGATGGCGCTAGACCGTGTAGTATTTTATACGTAAGTAGTAAAACCTTAAAGTCACATCTTAAGTCCACGGGAAGCCAGTGCAGGTGAGCCAGTGTAGGCGTAACAAGATCAAACTTTCTTGTTCTTGTCAAAAGTCTAGCAGCCGCATTTTGTACCAACTGTAATCGTTTAATGCTAGACATGGGGAGACCCGAAAATAATACGTTACAGTAATCGAGACGAGACGTAACAAACACATGGATAATGATCTCAGCGTCTTTAGTGGACAAAATGGAGCGAATTTTAGCGATATTACGGAGATGAAAGAAGGCCGTTTTAGTAACGCTTTTAATGTGTGGCTCAAAGGAGAGAGTTGGGTCGAAGATAATACCCAGATTTTTTACCGAGTCACCTTGTTTTATTATTTGGTTGTCAAATGTAAAAGTTGTATTATTAAATAGAGGTCGGTGTGTAGCAGGACCGATAATCAGCATTTCCGTTTTTTTGGCGTTAAGTTGCAAAAAATTAGCGGACATCCATTGTTTAATTTCATTAAGACACGCCTCCAGCTGACTACAATCCGGCGTGTTGGTCAGCTTTAGGGGCATGTACAGTTGGGTGTCATCAGCATAACAGTGAAAGCTAATACCGTATTTGCGTATGACGTCACCTAGCGGCAGCATGTAGATGCTGAAGAGTGTAGGGCCAAGGACCGAACCCTGGGGAACTTCACGCGTTACCTTAACATAGTCCGAGGTCACACTGTTATGGGAGACGCACTGCACCCTTTCAGTAAGATAAGAGTTAAACCAAGACAGGGCTAAGTCTGACATACCAATTCGTGTTTTGATAAGCTCTAATAAAATATTATGATCGACGGTATCGAAAGCAGCGCTAAGATCGAGGAGCAGCAACATAGATGACGCATCAGAATCCATCGTTAGCAATAGATCATTAGGCATTTTTGCGAGGGCTGTCTCAATAGAGTGATTTGCCCTGAAACCGGATTGAAAGGTTTCACATAGATTGTTAAACGCTAAGTGCTCATTTAGCTGCTCTGCAACAATTTTTTCGAGGATTTTCGAAATAAAGGGAAGGTGAAACACCGGTCGGTAGTTTACCATGAGGTCAGGATCGAGGTTAGGTCTTTTAAGGAGAGGATGGATATCTGCTTTTTTGAATGCTAGGGGAACAGTGCCCGAGGAAAGTTATACGTTTACAATATTTAGCACTGATGGACCTAATAATACAAAAAGGCCTCTGAAATCCGAGTCTGAATCCGAGCTAATGTCGCTATATCTTGCTGTGCTATCCGTATTAGCATCACTGGATGACGTCACAGGAAAATGGACGATGGCTTCACAGATAGCGAAAATCTGGCACTTTAAAGCTTTTTTAAAAAAACTTCAAAACATAAAATAAGCCACTGGGAACTGATTTTTATTGGATTTAACCCTTCTGAAATTGTGATAATGTTCCCCTTTAAGCTTCCCAAAAATGCTCGATGCCCTGATAATAATGATACATAATAGAAATATTATCCGTCTTTGTACAAACTATAGAAGAGTGAAATCTGTCGAAAAGCAATGACACTGTGTTTATTTTGAATGTTTCTTTCCCGTGTGTAGCAAGGAGCAGCAGCGGGCGAGCAAGACCATGTCCATATGGGAGCAGAGGACCAACCAACTGAGACGACACAACATGCGAGCGAGCAGCGAGGCCTTGTTTAATGAGCTGGACCCCGAGGAGCGCCTTCGAGTGTCCTCAGCCTTGCATCTCCATCCCGACATGAAAACTCACCTGGATCGGCCCTTAGTGGTGGAGGCCAAGAACGCCAACCCGCCCAAAGGGCGAGAAGAAGGCGAGCAAGACGACGCCGAAGACAACTCGCATTCGCACGGCAGAAAACACCACAGACACCGCGGCAGGAACGGCAACGGTCGGGACGGAAGCGACGGCCGCCCGGCAAGACACCACACCCACCACAGCAGGAGCAAAGATCACCACGGCAACGGCGCGCTGACCAAAGAGAGGAGAGAGGAGCGGAGCCAGAGTCGGGATGAGGGGCAGAAACGCAGGCGCCATCATCAAGCTGTGTCCCCGGAAGAAGAGACCTCGGACGCGCGAGGAGGAGCAGAAGAAAGAGGGCATCGCCATCATCACTCCCACCGCGTGCCCAAAGAAGGGAATGGCGCTTTGGCCAACGGCGCACACGGAGAGCATCGGGGTCGGGGAAGAGGAGGCGGGGGTAATGGGGAGAGGAAAGGACGTTGCTCCCAAATAATCAGAGCTCCGCCTACTCTGGATGGAGATGAAAATAAAAAAGATCAAAGGTAAGATAGTATCTAGAACATTTTAGAGATGTCCGATTATATCGGACTGCCGATTTTACTGCCGGCTCAACCACATAATATCACACACACAAGTGAATGCAAGGCAAACTTGGTCGAGCCATACAGGTCACACTGAGGGTGGCCTTATAAACAACTATAACACTGTTACAAATATGCGCCACACTGTGAACCCACACCAAACAAGAATGACAAACACATTTCGGGAGAACATCCGCACTGTAACACAGCATAAACACAGAAAAACAAATACCCAGAACCCCTTGCAGCACTAACTCGTCCAGGACGCTACAATATACCACCCCCACCACCTCGACCCCCCAAACACGCCCAACTCAACCTGCTCATGCTCTCTCTGGTAGAGCATGTCCCAAATTCCAAGCTGCTGTGTTGAGGCATTTTAAAAACAAAATAATGCTCTTTGTGACGTCAATAATAAATATGGCAGTGCCATGTTGGCATTTTTTTTTCCATAACTTGAGTTGATTTGTTTTGGAAAACCTTGTTGAATTGTTTAATGCATCCAGCGGGGCATCACAAAAAAATATGGCATAATAACGTGTTAATCACGACTGTATATATCGGTATCGGTTGATATCGGAATTGGTAATTAAGAGTTGGACAATATCAGTTATCGGCAAAAAAGCCATTTTTGGAAATCTCTATAAAATTTTGATTAGCCTGATGTCCGTGCCCCGGACCTCTGGCCGGGGGCTGATAATATCGGACTGCCGATATTATCGGCCGATAAATGCTTTAAAGGCCTACTGAAATGATATGTTCTTATTCAAACGGGGATAGCAGGTCCATTCTATGTGTCATACTTGATCATTTCGCAATATTGTCATATTTTTGCTGAAAGGATTTAGTAGAGAACATCGACGATAAAGTTCGCAACTTTTGGTCGCTAATAAAAAAGCCTTGCCTGTACCGGAAGTAGCAGACGATGTGCGCGTGACGTCACGGGTTGTGGAGCTCCTCACATCCTCACATTGTTTATAATCATGGACACCAGCAGCTAGAGCGATTCCGACCGAGAAAGCGACGATTTCCCCATTAATTTGAGCGAGGATGAAAGAGTCGTAGATGAGGATAGTGAGCGTGAAGGACTAGGAAAAAAAAAAATTGGTTCTGATGTTATTAGACACATTTACTTGGATAATTCTGGAAAATCCCTTATCTGCTTATTGTGTTACTAGTGTTTTAGTGAGATTATACGGTACCTGAAATTCAGAGGTGTGGTGACCGCCAGTGTTGCTCGGATGGCAACGAATGTTGCTCCAAAACCTGTATGTATACCTTTCACCATTAAAGGCCTACTGAAATGAGATTTTCTTACTTAAACGGGGATAGCAGGTCTATTCTATGTGTCATACTTGATCATTTTCCGATATTGCCATAGTTTTGCTGAAATGATTTAGTAGAGAACATCGACGATAAAGTTTGCAACTTTTGGTCACTAATAAAAAAGCCTTGCCTGTACCGGAAGTAGCAGACGATGTGCGCGTGACGTCACGGGTTGTGGAGCTCCTCACATCCTCACATTGTTTATAATCATGGACACCAGCAGCTAGAGCGATTTGGACCGAGAAAGCGACGATTTCCCCATTAATTTGAGCAAGGATGAAAGAGTTTTGGATAAGGATAGTGAGAGTGAAGGACTAGAAGAACAAAAATAATTTGATTCTGGAGTTATTAGACACATTTACTAGGATAATTCTGGAAAATCCCTTATCTGCTTATTATTTTAATAGTGTTTTAGTGAGATTATATGGTACCTGAAATTCCGAGGTGTGGTGACCGCCAGTGTCTCTGAGGGAAGCCACACAGCTGCAGGATGATGCAAGCTCCGCTCATAACTACGGTAAGAGCCGACTTATTACCACCATTTTCTCACCGAAACCTGCCGGTTGACATGTGGTCGGAATCCATGTTCGCTTGACTGCTCTGATCCATAGTAAAGCTTCACCGTCATCTTTCGGGAATGTAAACAAGGAAACACCGGCTGTGTTTGTGTGACTAAAGGCTAAAAGCTTCCCACCTCCATCTTTCTACTTTGACTTCTCCATTATTAATTGAACAAATTGCAAAAGATTCAGCACCACAGATGTCCATAATACTGTCTAATTATGCGAGTAAAGCAGACTACTTATAGCTTGGATCGGGCTGGAAAAAAATGTCCGCTACAACCAGTTACGTCAAACGCACTCGTCATCATACTGCGACGTTTTCAACAGGACACTTGGCGGGAAATTTAAAATTGTAATTTGGTAAACTAAAAATGCCGTATTGGCATGTGTTGCAATGTTAATATTTCATCATTGATATATAAACTATCAGACTGCGTGGTCGGTAGTAGTGGGTTTCAGTAGGCCTTTAAAATGTAATATCGGAAATTATGACTTTTTAAAACGGCGCTTTACAAATTGGTACACGGACGTAGGGAGAAGTACAGAGCGCCAATAAACCTTAAAGGCGCTGCCTTTACGTGCCGGCCCAATCACATAATATCTACGGTTTTTCACACACACAGGTGAATGCAAGGCATACTTGGTCAACAGCCATACAGGTCACACTGGGGGTGGCCGTATAAACAACTATCACACTGTTACAAATATGCGCCACACTGTGAACCCACACCAAACAAGAATGACAAACACATTTTGGTACTGTAACACAGCATAAACACAGAAGAACAAATACCCAGAACCCCTTGCAGCACTAACTCTTCCAGGACGCTACAATAGACACCCCCTATCACCCCACCACCTCAACCCCCCAACCCCGCCCTTCTCAACCTCCCCATGTTCTCTCTCTGGGAGAGCATGTCCCAAATTCCAAGCTGCTGTTTTGAGGCATTTAAAAAAAAATTAATGCACTTTGAGTGCATTTGAGCGAGGGTGAAAGAGTTGTGGATGAGGATAGTGAGCGTGAAAGACTAAGAAAAAAAAAGTTAAAAAACAAAAAAAAAAAGGCGAGGACAGAGGGAGCGATTCTGATGTTATTAGACACATTTACTAGGATAATACTGGAAAATCCCTTATCTGCTTATTGTGTTACTAGTGTTTTAGTGAGATTATATGGTACCTGAAAGTCGGAGGGGTGTGGCCACAGGTGTGGTGACCGCCAGTTTCTCTGAGGGAAGCCACACAGCTGCAGGATGACGCAATCTCCGCTCATAACTACGGTAAGAGCCGACTTATTACCGCAATTTTCTCACCGAAACCTGCCAAAAGACCTACAGAAACCCACTACTACCGACCACGCAGTCTGATAGTTTATATATCAATGATGAAATCTTAACATTGCAACACATGCCAATACGGCCGGTTTATTTTACTAAATTGCAATTTTAAATTTCCCGCGTAAGTATCATGCTAAAACGTCTAGGTATGATGACGCGTGCGCGTGACGTCACGCATTGTAGAGGACATTTTGTTCCAGCATGTTGTCTCTTTTCATTGCATAATTCCACAGTAATCTGGACTACTTGTTTGCTGAATCTTTTGCAGTTTGTTCAATGAAAAATGGAGACGTCAAAGAAGAACGCCGTAGGTGGGAAGCGGTGTATTGCGGCCGCCTTTAGCAACACAAACACAGCCGGTGTTTCATTGTTTACATTCCCGAAAGATGACGGTGAAGCTTTACTATGGAACAGAGCGGTCAAGCGAACATGGTTCCCTACCACATGTCAACCGGCAGGTTTCGGTGGGAAAATGGTGGTAATAAGTCAGCTCTTACTGTCGTTCCTCCTGCTTGTCGAAATGGCAGCTGCGGACTCTCTTGCCTCCTCCCACCGGCCGCCCCCTACCGTCGGATGCTTCCACCGTGGAGGAGGGGAAAAAAACAAAACATCTCAGCCCGGCCGCCGTCACCTCGTCGAGAAACGTGGCTTCCCTCGGAGACACTGGCGGTCACCACACCCGTGGCCACACCCCTCCGACTCTCAGGTTGTACAGGTACGACCATATAATATCACTAAAACACTAGTACTGTAACACAATAAGCAGATAAGGGATTTCCCAAAATTATCCTAGTAAATTTGTCTAAAAACATCTGAATCGCTCTGCCGTCTAGTTTTTTTTCTCTTCTGGTCCTTCACTGTCACTTTCCTTATCCACGAATGTTTCATCCTCGCTCAAATTAATGGGGAAATCGTCGCTTTCTCCGTGCGAATCGCTCTCGCTGCTGGTGGCCATGATTGTAAACAATGTTCAGATGTGAGGAGCTCCACAACCCGTGACGTCACGCGCACATCGTCTGCTACTTCCGGTACAGGCAAGGCTTATTTATCAGCGATCAAAAGTTGCAAACTTTATCATCGATGTTCTCTACTAAATCTTTCCAGCAAAAATATGGCAATATCGCGAAATGATCAAGTATGACACATAGAATGGACCTGCTATCCCCGTTTAAATAAGAAAATCTCATTTCAGTAGGCCTTTAATGGTGAAAGGTACATGCAGGTTTTGGAGCAACATATGTTGCCATCCAAGCAACGTCTTTTTCATGGACGCCCCTGCTTATTTCAGCAAGACAATACCAAGCCACATTCAGCGCGTGTTAAAACAGCCTGGCTTCGTAGTAAAAGAGTGATAGTACTAGACTGGCCTGCCTGTAGTCCAAATCTGTCTCCAATCGAAAATGTGTGGCGCATTATGAAGCCTAAAATACACAACGGAGACCTTTGACCGTTGGACAACTTAAGATCTACATCAACTAAGAATAGGAAAGAAGTCCAGATGAAAAGCTTAAAAAATTGGTCTCCTCAGTAGTGTCTAATCACTTATGATGAGCGATATATCATCTCTCTCCACAGGGCAGTGCGGTCTGACGGTGAGGAGGAGGGTCTTGCCATGAGTCCTCTGCAGCCAATGCAGAGCCGGCTGAGTCTTGGAGACAAGCAGGAGGACGCAGACAACCAGAAAAACTCCACGAGAGCAAGCCAGGCCGGCCTGAACAGCAACACTATTCACATCCCTGTCACCATTACTGCCCCACCTGGAGAGACCACCATTATTCCTAGTAAGCACAGCTGGCCAATCACATCACATCATTCACATCTTGCTCTTGAAGTATAAGTTAGTGATCATGAAATTATATTTGTATTTTATGGGGACTGCACTTTTTCTAATGTTATTCTGCCCATCATTTGCACTCTCTATCTGAGACAAAAACCTCACCTCACGTTGTAAATAGTAAAAAAAAAACAACAACTATTGGCATACCTGGTATGTTCGCTGGAGGGAGTTGACGGCACAGACCACAAGGGGGAAGTAAAGCTCTTTGTATTTATTATATAGTGTAAGATATATATATATATATATATATATATATATATATATATATATATATATATATATGTATGTATGTATATATATATATATATATTATATGTATATATATATATATATATATATATATATATATATATATATATATATATATATATATATATATGTATATATATATATATATATATGTATGTATATATATATATATGTATGTATATATATATATATATATATATATATATGTATATATTAGGGGTGTAACGGTACACAAAAATTTCGGTTCGGTACATACCTCGGTTTAGAGGTCACGGTTCGGTTCATTTTCGGTACAGTAAGAAAACAACAAAATATACATTTTTTGGTTATTTATTTACCAAATTTGTAAACAATGGCTTTATCCTTTAAACATTGGGAACACTATAATAATTCTACCGACGTTAATCCACATTAAACTGCCTGAAGTTGTTGCTTAGATTAAATAAAATGACAAAACCTTTCTTCTACATATAAGAAGTGCAACATTAAACAGTTTCAAGTCAACTCATCATGCTTAATTTATTACAGCATTTGGGAAGCCTGTAGTTGACTTTTATTATACATACATACACACACACACACACACACACACACACACACACACACACACACACACACACACACACACACACACACACACACACACACACACACACACACACACACACACACACAGTAAAATGAGCTAACGTAACACTAAAAGCTAATTAGCCTTCACCTCAACCCAGAACTATGAGCGAGCTGAGCTGCAGTTTAAGTTTCTAGAATGTCAACGGGCTCATAGTGATGTTAGTAGCAGTTGTGACCGGGAAGTGTTTTTTTATCATTTGGGGAGTGGACGATGTCCTGCTAAACACATGTCCACTCATCTCGACGCCGGAGCACTGACTGCATGCGCTCTGAATACGCACTGCTGATTGGCTGTTACATCGCTCTGAATACGCACTGCTTTTTGGCCTTGTATGTAACCAATCAGATGGTTGTGTGGACGGGACAATGCTGGGTGCTCACTGCTCAGACAGAGGCAGAATGCAGAGCAGCTTGTTAAGACTTTAGGTTACAGACTCGTTCGATACACCCTCGTATCGAACCGAAACCCCGGTATCAAAACGGTTCAATACAAATACACGTACCATTACACCCCAAGTATATATATACATATAATCAAACAATAATATACTAAATCAACTAGAGAATGGAGTATGACCACAATTCAAGTGTGTGTATGGTGTGACTATGTGTAGGAATTATTGAGTGTGTTACCAGGAGTAATGAGTGGGGAGGAAGACAAGTCCAAAAGGGGCTAGGCAGTAGAAGGTCCGTGTCCAAGCGGGAGGTCGAGAATCCAAAAGGGGCAGCCAGAGAACCAGAAGGAAACAGCAGGGAATCACAGTAGGAGACGAGACTCACAACTCGTCATGTGGAACGAAGGCAGACTACTAGAAGGACGACAAAGGACCAATCAAACAGGACGGGAGAGAAAACACAGAGAGAGAGAGGGAGCGAGTTTGTATAGAGCTAGGATATTGCTTACGGTACTTCCACAGATGAATTACGTTCTGGCGCCGGATAGCAGGTTGAACAGGCTTTTGAAGGCAGGACCTCTCATTAGAGCCAGGTGTGTTGAGTGCCGGTGATTGATTGACAGCAGGAATGACATCTGCGGAGATGAGCGGCTTACTGAGGAATGCGCATTGGCGTGCCCCCGGACCGTGACAATACCAAAGACTATAAACATGAGACCCATCAGTATCAAAGCTTGGACTTGGGGGTTAAATCACCAAAATAATTCCCAAGCGCGGCCACCGCTGCTGCTCACTGCTCCCCTCACCTCCCAGTGGGGTGAAACAAGGGGATGGGTCGAATGCAGAGGGTAATTTCACCACACTTAGTGTGTGTGCGACTATCAGTGGTACTTTAACTTAACATTGCAGGTAATGGGGGTTCGCATATTCTGCCTGTAAAGCCTTTGAAAAAACATCCATGACCCGCATATTAACTAAGCTCAACACCATTATTGTAAGTCCTAACACAAAATAACTACTTTTCCGGTGTAGTGACACGGCGCCTCAGGCTTGCAACTGGAGCTGCGGCTCCTTTTTTAATCGCCTTTAAGCTTGTGAAGTTCATGCTCGGGTATAAATAATATATGGCACGTTTATAGTAGAAAGTTAAAGTACCACTGATAGTCGCACACACACTAAGTGTGGTGAAATGTGTCCTCTGAATTTGCCTCTTCCCCTTGTTCCACCCTCATGGGAGGCGAGGGGAGCAGTGAGCAGCAGCGGTGGCCACGCTCGGGAATCATTTTTGGTGATCTGACCCCCAATTCCAACCCTTGATGCTGAGTGCCAAGCAAGGAGGTAATGGGTCCAAATTTTATAGTCTTTGGTATGACTTTTATCGCCTTTAAGCTTGTAAAGGTAATGCTCGGTTATGAATAATACATATATACTGTATAGTAGAAGGTTGTGACAATAAGTCGAGAAGTTGGTCAACTTTAAAGCAGCTTCTTTTGGGGTTTATGTTCTGTGCCAAAAGTTTTAGAAGGTGCAGAACGTTTGGTTGACATCGTAGGGCTTCGATGCATTTTAAATGTCACCAGAAAAAAAACACGGCGGAAGGACGGAGAACACAGTGCTCTTTTAAGAATAATAATATTTATTTATTCATTTGATAGGGAAATCATAATACAGGTACTGAGAAAAGAGACATTTTTTTTGTCGTCCCCCCACAAAAAAAAAATAATTCAAAAAATTAATTTCAAATATTGCAAAAAATAATCCAAGTTAGATAATAACACCCCCAACAACCTCCATCTTACATTTTAGTCTCAGTGGGTAGCCTGTGGGGCGGTATAGCTCGGTTGGTAGAGTGGCGCTTGCCAGCAACTTGAGGGTTCCAGGTTCGATCCCCACTTCCGCCATCCTACTCACTGCCGTTGTGTCCTTGGGCAAGAAACTTTACCTACCTGCTCCTAGTACCACCCACACTGGTTTAAATGTAACTTAGATATAGGGTTTTTACTATGTAAAGCGCTTTGAGTCACTAGAGAAAAGCGCTATATAAATATAATTCACTTCAGTTCACTTCCTCTTCACCACAAGCAGATAAAGAATCACACAAACTGACTAAAAGGGGCGAAAAAGTAACAACAAAAATAAAAATCACAAACATACTGAGAAGTGTCACTGAATAAAAACAACAACAAAAAAAGAGTTGAGGTAAGTGGAAAGCTTCATTGTCAACATTAAGTGTCACATTTATCCTACAGTGTATTTAATTAAGCTATGTAACTACCGTATTTCCTTGAATTTCCGCCGGGGCTCTAATTAATTCAACACCTCTTCTCACTCCTGCGCTTACCAAAGGCATGCGATAAAATTAAGCATGCGCTAATTATTTTAAAACCTCTTCTCACTCCGGCACTTACCAAAGGCATGCAGTACAAATTTGAGTGTGATGTAAGCTTGGACCTTAAATCCTACTGAATAGCTCTTAATCTTCTTCCCTTTATGCGATTTCAAATTACCGGTATTGAAATCAGCCTCCTCCGTTTTGAAAATGATGACAGGGGAAGTGTCACTCGTGACGTCACGAGTTTGACCAGGCGGTAATACTAAGCACGCGCTAATTATTTTGCGAAGGCAGGCGCATACTATATGCCCTGCGACAATTCAAGGAAATACGGTAATCACACAGCCCCAGGTCAAGTCAAATTCTTTTGGTGAACCCCTCACATTATATTTAATTTTCTCTAAATCTAAGAAAAACATGAGGTCCTTAAACCATAGGGAGGCAAACTGTGATTTCCACTCCAATACAATCCTTCTAAGAGCTAGTAAGGATGCAAAGGCGATACTATCCATAAAAGTCGGTGTGGAGAGGCGTGGCCGGCAGTCCGGCAGCGAGGCAGAGCACGCCGTAGCCCGGCCCAAGATGGCGGCGAGGAGGCGTGGCAGTTAGTCAGACAGCGAGGCAAGGCACGGTTTGACTATTTGCTCACGCAGTTGTGGACAAAGTGGTGTACCTCTCCCCATCTTTTCTTGTGAAAGACTGAGCATTTTCATACCCAATCATGGCACCCAACTGTTCCCAATTAGCCTCCGGATCCCGGCCCAAGATGGCGGCGAGGAGGCGTGGACTGCGAGCAAGCAGCGAGGCGGGGCGCGCCGGAATCAACCCCGCAAATATTATCAGGTGCGTGGGTCGCCTAGCTGGGCACAATTTAAATCTCCTCTCGCACTGTATAAAAGGGCAGCGGCCGTAAACGCCGGGGGGAGGGACGGAGAGAGAAGGAGCGAGAGGAGATTTAAATAGTGCACAGCTGGGAAACCCACGCACCTGATGATATTTGCGGGGTTGATTCCGGCGCGCCCCGGCTCGGTGCTTGCTCGCAGTCCACGCCTCCTCGCCGGCATTTTGGGCCGGGCTACGGCGTGTCCTGCCTGGCTGTCGGACTGCAGGCCACGCCTCCTCGCCACCATCTTGGGCCGGGCTACGGCGTGTCCTGCCTGGCTGTCGGACTGCCGGCTCCGCCTCTCCACAGTCGGCTTAATTTTTTTGATAGTTTGGTGGAATTCCAAAAATAGCCAAATCTGCACAAGGCGTCAACTGAAAATGCTGTGCATCTGCAAGCTGTTTAAAAAGCATCTTAACTACTGAGTAGACTTCTAGGATTATCAAAAAGATGTCTTCTAAAAAAATACCTAGTTGCGTTGATGAACCCTGAAATGCACTGAGACCGTGGTAAGTGAGCCTATTTGTGATAAATGTTGTAATCTTCCAACATTTTGCTTGCTCTTGGCTTTTTGTAAGTAATTCTGACGTTCGTTTTTCGGGTGTTGTGTCCTTTGAATGATAAAAGATACATGTTTGTCCACAATAGTGAACAACATTGACTGCGACACCTTCAAAGTGAACGAGGAGAAGAAGGCTCTGGAAGAGGACGATGGCGCTGATAGACCTCGGCAGATCCTCCCCTATAGCTCCATGTTCATCTTTGGGCAAACGAACCCGTAAGTCACAAATGAGTAATGACAGCCATTAAACTTTAGGCAGTCCATCCTTCCATCTACTTTTGTGGTGGTTCCGTTTTTAATGTTGTGGAAGTCTCGCACCAATTACCGACATGCAAGGCTCTTCTAGGTTGACAGCAAGGTTTTATTTTACAGTAAAACGTGCAAAGTCTTTTTGGGGTGCTTTTCAGCTGTTGTCTTTTCTATCAATTGAGCACACGGATGGTTTCTCTCCAGTGTCAACTGTCTCGCTCGCGCTCCACCACCAACTCGACTCTCCTCCCGGGCTGCTGCCTTTTAAGGTGATTAGATAATCAGGCCCAGGTGGGCTGTCTACGCACCTGTTGCTAAACTCGAAGTCGGTCTGTTTCGCTGCAGGTCCGCAGGCCACACCCCTCCCTCACAAAATTATACTAATTTATTGACTAAATAATGGGTATACACTAAGGTTGTACGGTATACCAGTATTGGTGTAAGACCGCGATACTAATGAATCACTTTCGGTACTATACCGCCTCTAAAAAGTATCAGTCCACCATCCCCCGGCGCCGTTTCTGAATGTAAACAAAAGCCATGGGTGGATCTACACCTGACATCCACTGTAATGATACCAAGTACAGGGGCGTATCTAGTCAATACTACTATGATTACATCGATATTTTTTAGAATAACAAAATCTATTTTCGTTTTTCTTTTTTTATATTATGTTTATAAACTCAGGAAATATGTCCCTGGACACAAGAGGACTTTGAATCTGACCAATGTATGATCCTGTTACTACTTGATATCGGATAGATACCCAAATTTGTTGTATCATCCAAACAACAGAAGATTAAATGATTATTACATTTTAATATAAGTGTAGATAGAACATGTTAAACGAGAGAGTAACCAGATAATAACAGTAAATTCAATCTACAATAAAGTAAATAAATAAATGATAAATGGGTTGTACTTCTATAGCGCTTTTCTACCTTCAAGGTACTCAAAGCGCTTTTCTGCCACTTGTCCTTAATAATTCACTACTTGGTATTGGATAGATACCTAAATTTGTGGTATCTTCCAAAACTAGTGTAAAGTATCAAAACAACAGACATGCTCGAGCAGGACGATGTCCGGATATATAATACTTACAACACTTTTAAAGTTAGCATAACAGTCACTTTAAGCGGCTACAACACAATGGACCAGAACTTGAAGAGTCGGTCGATTTAAGAGGGTTTGTCGAGATAAATAAACAGACACCTTAATAAACAAGGTCAACTTTGTTCTACGGTTGTACGGTACACCAGTATTACTATAGTACTAATGAATCACATTCGGTACTATACCGCCACTGAGCATGTTCGGCAGCGCACAATCCCAGAGTACTTACAAGCAGACACAGTGTGTAGACAGAAAAGGGAGAACGGACGCATTTTGGCTTAAAATTAACGATAAAGGTGAAGTTATAACACTGAAAGACCCTAAGGTAGAGGTGCTTTAAGACTTGCCTAGCTAGCTAGCGGCTAACGTCCATCCGCAGTGTTTTAGCTACTTCTAAATCACTAATCCTCGACTCCATGGCGACAAATAAAGTAAGTTTCTTACAAGTATCATCCCTGCAGAACGAGGAATAGATAAACATGCTTCACTACACACTGTAGCTCACTGTGACACACAAGGACTTGGATTTGTATTGCTTCTTCCACGCAAAGGATGATTGGCACAAGCCAGATGAGAGTGTGAGTACATATTTAATTTATTTAACACTATAATTCCAAAACAGAAAAACAAAGGGCGCGCACATTGGCGGTAAACAAACTAGACTATACTCAAACAAAAACAGCACAATGGCATTATTATATACAAACAAACCAAAGATACTAGCTTTGGCACAAAACAAACCAAAAACTTATGTTGTATTACCGGATAACAATCAGCGTGGCAAGGCATGAAGGGAGAGAACAGGTAGGTCCGTGGTCATGAGGGTAGGTATGGTAGGTAGCTTGGTCAGTAGGTAAAGTTGCCAGGAAGAGGACAGAAAACGAATGGCTTAAATAATGACTTTGATGATTAGTGACAGGTGTGATGGCCGTGACTGGAAGACCAGGTGTAAACTAATGGGTTGGCATGGAGACGAAAACAAACCAGGAAGCGCAAAAACAGAACTCAATGTCCAAAAAACTAAACATAACATGACCAAAAATGACAAAAACAAAACATAATCCACAGGCGTGACACACTGGCGTCAAAATGAAAACAATCGACATTGGTGGATCTACACCTGACATCCACTGTAATGATACCAAGTACAGGAGTGTATGTAGTTGATACTACTTTGATTTTGTCGATATATTTTGACATCTTAACATCTTCTTTCGTTTTTAAACAAAGGTATATTATGTTTATAAACTCAGGAAATATGTCCCTGGACACATGAGGACTTTGAATATGAACAATGTATGATCCTGTAACGACTTAATATCGGATAGATACCCAAATTTGTGGTATCATCCAAAACTAATGTAAAGTATCCAAACAACAGAAGAATAAGTTATTATTACATTTTAACAGAAGTGTAGCTAGAACATGTTAAAAGAGAAAATAAGCAGATATGAATAGTAAATGAACAAGTAGATTAATAATTCATTTTCTACCTCTTGTCCATAATAACTTTGACAAAATAATGGAATGGAAAATGACACAATTTGTTAAATTGGGAGCCCTTGTTTGTTTACCTACTATTAAAAGACAAGTTGTCTTGTATGTTCACTATTTCATTGAAGGAAACATTTTCAATGAGAAACATATGTTTAAAGGTCTACTGAAATGAGATTTTCTTATTTAAACGGGGATAGCAGGTCCATTCTAGGTGTCATACTTGATCATTTCGCGATATTGCCATATTTTCGCTGCAAGGATTTAGTAGAGAACATCGACGATAAAGTTCGCAACTTTTGGTCGCTAATAGAAAAGCCTTGCCTGTACCGGAGGTAGCAGACAATGTGCGCGTGACGTCACCGGTGTGAGGGCTCCTCACATCCTCACATTGTTTATAATGTGAGCCACCAGCAGTAAGAGCAATTCGGACCGAGAAAGCGACAATTTCCCCATTAATTTGAGCGATGATGAAAGATTTGTGGATGAGGAAAGTTAGAGTGAAGCACTAAAAAAAAGATAAAAAAAAAGAAAAAGCGACGGCTGAAGACGGCGGCAGTGGGAGCGTTTCAGATGTAGCCAGACACATTTACTAGGATAATTCTGGAAAATCCCTTATCTGCTTATTGTGTTAATAGTATTTTAGCGAGATTATAAAGTCATACCTGAAAGTTGGGAGGCTGCGGCGAACGCCAGTGTCTCTGAGAGAAGCCAAGGAGCCAAGATCACAGCTGACTTTTTAAGCTGCAGGATGAGGTCGCGTAATCCACTCAAGTCTCCGTTAAGAGACGACTTAATATCACAATTTTCCCATTCAAAAACTTGCTGGTTGACGCAGAGAAACATGTTCACTCGACCGCTCCGTGTTAAAGCTTCACAACAAACAAAGAAACACCGGCTGTGTTTCGGTTGCTAAAGGCAGCTGCAATCAACCAACAGCATTCGTCTTTGATGTCTCCATTATTAATTGAACAAATTGCAAACGATTCAGCAATACAGATGTCCAAAATACTGTGTAATTGCACGATGAAAAAAGACGACTTTTAGCCGTAAGTGGTGCTGGGCTAAAATGTCCCCTCCAACCAATAACGTCACAAACACGCGTCATCAACAGGAAATTCCGCGGGCAATTTAAAATTGTAATTTAGTCAACTAAACCGGCCGTATTGGCATGTGTTGCAATGTTAATATTTCATCATTAATATATAAACTATCAGACTATGTGGTCGGTAGTAGTGGGTTTCAGTTGGCCTTTAATGTACCCTCATTTTTTGGGGTTAAAATAAAGCCAATAATGCAATTTTTTTGTGGTCCTCTTTATTTAGAAAAGTACAGGTACCAGTACCAGCGCACTGGTATCGGGACAACACTAGTAAGAAATAATTTTTTGAGTGTTGGTATCACATTGGGCATGCAACAGTAAACAAATATTTGTACTTTTTTATTTAACACTGGCAAGTGTGCCCGCAGAGACAATTAGAGTGAAATGACTGCATATTCCAATTGATCCAGATATCTCCTGGAAATCAACCACGACGATTGTGATGGGGATGGACGTGCTAAAAGTTTGGATACACGTCGGTTGCGTCTGCGCTTTCCCTTCAATTGTGTTTGTGTGGTGCAGGGTGCGGCGGCTGTGTCACTACATAGTCAACCTACGCTACTTTGAAATGTGCATCCTGATGGTCATTACCATGAGCAGCATCGCTCTGGCAGCCGAGGACCCCGTGCAGTCCAACGCACCGCGGAACAACGTGAGTCAGGCTAATGCCACCGCCGTACACACAAAAACACCGCAAAGCACGAAAGAAATACACAAGTTGTCAGATGTCAAGACAGAGAATGTGAGGAAAAAATACATAGAAATGCATATTTTACGGACGGACTAATGCATTTAAACCTGTTTCTAACAAGGTTGGAAAGCTTGGGTGACATATTAGTCGTTAACATAATTTCCAAAAGTATTTGGCCACCTGCCTTGACTCCCAGGAACACCACACCTACCATCAGGCTTGGTGGTGGTTGTATTAAGCTATGGGCCTGTTTTGCTGGTGCTTTACAGCAGTGGTTCTCAACCTTTTTTCAGTGATGTACCCCCTGTGAACATTTTTTTTAATTCAAGCACCCACTAATTAGAGCAAAGCATATTTGGTTGAAAAAAAAGAGATAAAGAAGTAAAATACAGCACTATGGCATCAGTTTCTGATTTATTAAATTGTATAACAGTGCAAAATATTGCTCATTTGTGGTGGTCTTTCTTGAACTATTTATAAAAAAAAAAAAGTATAAAAATAACTAAAATCTTGTTGAAAAATAAACAAGTGATTCAATTATAAATAAAGATTTCTACACATAGAAGTAATCATCATTTTAAAGTGTCCTCTTTGGGGATTGTAATAGAGATCCATATAGATTCATGAACTTAATTCTAAACATTTATTCACAACAAAAGAAATCTTTAACATCAATATTTATGGAACATGTCCATAAAAATTTTAGCTGTCAACACTGAATATGCATTTTTGTATTTTTTTTTCACAGTTTATGAACTTACATTCATATGTTGTTGAAGTATTTGTTAGGCTAAGTGCAAGGGTGGACCCCGGGATGCAGAGAATGGAGGCAAGGTATGCGACAAGAAAATGAAAACATTTAGTAAGTCCAAAATGGTAACAAAGGGTGATGGGGCAAAAGTGCACACCATGGGAAATTTAACAAAAGTACTCTCTTTCAGGAGGCACACAGCGTGGTAAAAATAGTTCTCGCAAAACAAGGTGGCTAGGAAACAAAAACACAACGAGGCAAGATTAACAGGAATATGCGAAAGCAACATACCAGGGAAGCTGAATCATTGTAGCACATGTCAGAGCGGGGTTCAGGAACAATAACCGGCAGGGACCAGCTGGCAGAGACACGCTTAAATGCTACCGGGAAGTTATTAGCAGCAGGTATGTCTATTTGGGGACAAAAGGACTGGGGAAAGAAACTGACAAACCAAAAGAGATGGCAGGAAGAAGACAACAAACACAACAGTATTAATTAACAAGTATATTCATAAAGGATTTTTGAATTGATGCTATTTTTAGAATATTTAAAAAAAAATCTTACGTACCCCTTGGCATACCTTCAAGTACCCCCAGAGGTATGCGTACCCCCATTTGAGAACCACTGACTTAGAGAATGTGAGGAAAAAATACATAGAAATGCATATTTTATGGACAGACTAATACATATAAACGTCTTTCTAACAAGGTTGGAAAGTTTGGGTGGCATATTAGTCGTTAACATACACTCTATTGCCAAAGGAATTTGGCCACCTGCCTTGACTCTCAGGAACACCATACCTACATCCAAGCATGGTGGTGGTTGTATTATGCTCTGGGCCTATTTTCCTGGTGCTTTGCAGAGAGTAAATTGGACAATGAAAAATGAGGATTACCTCCAAATTCTTCAGGACAACCTAAAATGATTGATTAATTGATTGATTGAGACTTTTATTAATAGATTGCACAGTACAGTACATATTCCGTACAACTGACCACTAAATGGTAACACCCGAATAAGGTTTTCAAACTTGTTTAAGTCGGGGTCCACGTAAATCAATTCATGGTAAATCAGCCCGGAGGTTGGGTCTTGTGCGCAGTCTGGTGTTCCAAGAAGATAATGACCACAAACACACATCAAAAGTGGTAAAGGAATGGCTAAATCAGGCTAGAATTAAGATTTTACAATGGCCTTCACAAAGTCCTGACTTAAACGTGTGGACAATGCCAAAGAAACAATTCCACGTCAGAAAACCAACACAATTAGCCGAACTGCACCAATTTTGTCAAAAGGAGAGGTAAAACATTGGCCTTTACTCCGCCAACCTCTGAAAGAGACTACTTTTGTTAAATTTCCCATGGTGTGCACTTTTCCCCCATCACCCTTTGTTACCATTTTGGACTTATTAAATAATTTCATTTTTTTGTCGCATACCTTCCCTCCATTCTCTGCATCCCGGGGTCCACCCTTGCGAGTTTCAGGTTTGGACTAAGGAGTGGATTCAGATGCAGAGATGAGGTTCATAGTAAAGCTTTTATTTTGAAACTCTTAAACCTCCAGAGCCAGAGTTATACAAAATCTATAACTAACAAAAACGGTCAGCGAAACAAAGTTCCAAAAAAAGGAACAACCGAAAATCACTCCTAAAAATAAGGAAAATACCAACATAAAGACAAACTATAATTAGTGTCGTATCTCCTATAAAAACTTAAAAAAAAAACGCTCCAACAGGAGGAAGAAAACAATGACTATAAAAATGTTGACTCTAATCTTAGTCTAATAAAGGTTAACAAAAAATGAGTCCGCTACAATCGGGCGGAAGGCGGGGTACGAAAATGGATGGAGGGATGAAAAAATTAGTCAAAAACTTTGAGGAAGGAAAGATTGTTAGGACAAAGGCTAGATAACAAAAGTCAGGGTGGGAATTCTGGATCCAAGAGAGTAGACGTGAACATGAACATGGATGCTAGACAGACATGAAAGCTTGAGACGATCTGGCACAGAACAAGGGGAGGCATGGGCTTATATGGAACATGAGAGTAATGGGAAACAGGTGGAAGCAATCAAGGGTCAGGGATGATGTCAGACTGGTGACACAAGAGGAAGGGCCCGTGATCCGAAACAAGAGGAGTTGCTTTTCAAAATAAAACATGCAAATCACAAGACCGAAAAAAACAAGACAAGACAGCCAAAAGCTGGTGGATGGCTACCAAAAGCGCCTTATCACAGTAAAACTTGCCAAAAGACATACAATAATATCATTGCTGTATGTATACGTTTGACCCAGCAGATTTGGTCACATTTTCAGTAGACCCATAATAAATTCATAAAGGATTAGGGTAAAAAATGGGTTTTTCTGTCCGTCATTCCGTCGTATATTTTTTTTCCTTTTACGGAAGGTTTTTTGTTGAGAATAAATGATGAAAAAAACACTTAATTGAACGGTTTAAAAGAGGAGAAAACAGGAAAACAATTAAAATTACATTTTGAAACATAGTTTAGATTCAGTTTCGACTCTTTAAAATTCAAAATCAACCGAAAAACAGAAAAGAATAACTAGCGAATTTGAATCTATTTGAACATTTTTTTAAAAGAATTTATGGAACATCATTAGTAATATTTCCTGCTTAAGATTAATTTTATAATTTTGATGACATGTTTTAAATAGGTTCAAACCCAATCTGCACTTTGTTAGCATATACAACAGATTGGACCAAGCTATATTTCTAACAAAGGCAAATCATTATTTCTTCTAGATTTTCCAGAACAAAAAATTGTAAAAAAATTCAAAATACTTCGAAATAAGATTTAAATTTGATTCTACAGATTTTTTAGATTTGCTAAAATATTTTTTTTTAATTTTAATCATAAGTTTGAAGAAATATTTCACAAATACTCTTCGTCAAAAAAAACAGGAGCTAAAATGAAAAATTTAATTAAAATGTATTTATTATTCTTTACAATTAAAGAAAAATACTTGAACATTGATTTAAATTGTCAGGAAAGAAGAGGAAGGAATTTAAAAGGTAAAAAGGTATATGTGTTTAAAAATCCTAAAATCATTTTTAAGGTTGTATTTTTTCACTAAAATTGTCTTTCTGAAAGTTATAAGAAGCATAGTAAAATAATAAACAAATGTATTTAAACAAGTGAAGACCAAGTCTTTAAATTATTTTTGGGGATTTTGAAATTCTATTTGAGTTTTGTCCATCTTAGAATTAAAAATGTCAAGCAAAGCGAGACCAGCTTGCTAGTAAATAAATAAAATTTAAAAAATAGAGGCAGCTCACTGGTAAGTGCTGCTATTTGAGCTATTTTTAGAACAGGCCAGCGGGCGACTCATCTGGTCCTTACGGGCTACCTGGTGCCCGCGGGCACCGCGTTGGTGACCCCTGCTCTATGGCGAAACCTAATGAAGACAAGCAGTATCGACAGTAAATACACGGCTAGAAAGTTCAGGCAACAAGACAAACCCCAAAGTTACTCAAGAATCAACCAGAAGAAAAAAATAAAATAAAAACCTGACATGTTACATTTTGATAGACAGCAAATTGGTGTACGACATGAATTTTAAGTGAGGCGCATGCATGCTTTTTTTTTTTTATGCCAGATTTGCATGTGTCGGTGCAAAAGTGACAGGTCTTGAGGTCTCTGACAGAGTACAAACGTCACTTTAGCATATTGTTGCAAAACATGTCACATTGTCTTTTTTTTTTTTTGCAGGTCCTCAAGTATTTGGATTATGTCTTCACTGGTGTGTTCACTTTTGAGATGGTGATTAAGGTGAGGGATCCGTCAAAATGTTGCCTTTTTTGCTTGAAGAGCTCCAAGGATAGTTAACATAAATGATTGAGCTACGGTCACAGGTACAGTAGATGGTACACAGACAAGGCCTATCTCTGGTAGGATGAGCCATGATGAGAGTCATTTTCTTTGATAAAGTACCAAGCTGTAAGAAGATATTATCTCAGTTGCAGGACAACTATCACAAAAAAATCACAGAATAAACGTAACATCACCCAGTTCTGTTGGCGGGAATACAGCAACATATTGATTCCTGCATATCTGCAAATATGACAGGTTCTATCATTCAGATTATTACACGTTAAACGTTATTAATAATGTAGATCAGGAGTGTCAACCTGTTTTTATTGAGGGCCAACATTGCAATACTGCCGGACCTCAGAGTGCCACTTTTAACAGTGACTATGAATATAAACACATAATAGACTTGTTACACAATTTGTAACAGATTATGAGTTATTATATAATATAAAACAATTTGTCACTATATATATATATATATATATATATATATATATATATATATATATATATATATATATATATATATATATATATCTTGATTGGATTATCCAGAGAATAGTGCTCGATACCGTGGTAGAGCGTAATATGTAAGTGTGGGAAAAAATCACAAGACTACTTCATCTCTACAGAACTGTTTCATGAGGGGTTCCCTCAATCATCAGGAGATCTCCTGATGATTGAGGGAACCCCCTCATGAAATTTTTTCCCACACCTACACATATATATATATATATATATATATATATATATATATATATATATATATATATATAGTAACTAAGTAATGGTTCATATGTTCAATATAAAATATTGGCTGTTAATTATTCAGTAAGCATTTAACTGACTAACTAAGTAAGTAGTAAGCAATTAACTAAGAGTCTTCCCTAACACTTACTCTTACCCTAACCCTTACCCTAACCCTAACCCCAACCCCAACCCCAACCCTTACCCCAACCCCAACTCCAACTTTAACCCTGACCCTTACCCCAACCCTGACCCTTACCCTAACCCCAACTCTAACCCCGACCCTTACCCAGACCGTAACCCTAACTCCAACCCTTACTCTAACCCCAACCCTTACCCTAACCCTAGCCCTAGCCCTAGCCCTAACCCTATGTTAATACGCAACTGATTAATGAGGAACTGTTCCCAATACTAAAGTGTTACCATATATATATATATATATATATATGTATATATATATATATATATATATATATATATATATATATATATATATATATATATATATATATATATATATATATATATATGTATGTATATATATGTATATATATATGTGTATGTATATATATGTATATATATATGTGTATGTATATATATGTATATATATATGTGTATGTATATATATGTATATATATATATGTATGTATATATATGTATATATATATATGTGTATGTATATATGTATGTATATATATATATGTATATATATATATATATATATATATATGTATATATATATATATATATATATATATATATATATATATATATATATGTGTGTGTGTGTGTATGAATATATAGTATCTAATTAATGGTTCATGTGCTCCCCATACTAAAGTATATATATTTTATGTATATATACTTTAGTATGGGGGACTTTTGAAACATTAATTAGTGGCTTATTAACATGCAAATTCATAACATATTGCCTGTTAATTAGTCATTATTAAATACCTATTAATGCCATATATATATATTTATTAATATATATATATATATATATACATATATATATAAACACCTAAAGTGTTACCAGATACATACATACATACATATATATATATATATATATATATATATATATATATGTATATATGTATATATATGTGTATGTATATATATATATATATATATATATATATATATACATATATATGTATATATATACATACACATGCCATATATATATATTTATTAATATATATATATATATATATATATATACATATATATATAAACACCTAAAGTGTTACCAGATACATACATACATATATATATATATATATATATATATATATATATATATATATATATACATATAACACTATATAACCCGAACCCTAAAGTGTTACCAGATACATACAAATATATATATATATATATATATATATATATATATATATATATATATAAACTGTATATAAAATATGTATTTACTTGTTTTTGTTGGGGTTATTTAGAAACATTAATTAACCCAACTTTTCTCTGTCAGGGACATTTTTGTGGCTGTCCTGTTTGACTGTATTTGTGTTCATGTCTACAATAATTCTGTTTATTCCCAAGATGATAGACTTAGGACTTCTCCTCCACCCTGGCTCCTATTTCCGTGACCTGTGGAACATTCTCGACTTTATTGTGGTCAGTGGAGCTCTTGTGGCCTTCGCCTGCTCGTAAGTTCACTTTGTTTCGTGCTCTTGTTTGTTTTCTTCGGCTTCTGGCGGCGCGGCTCGGGTGGTAGAGCAACTCAATCCCAGTTTCGGCCATCCTAGTCACGTCCTTGGGCAAGACACTTCACGTTTGTGTACTCATATCGAAAGATGATTTTTGGTTTTTATTCTTATTAGGTTCCAATAAGCCCAAATAGCAAATAGAAATAAAAAAAAAAGCATGTAAACAAACATCTAGGGCCTTGAGAGGTTAGGGTATAAATTTTGCAGAATGACTTGCAAATTATTTTTTATTTTTTTAGCCTTAGACTTAGACAAACTTTGTTGATCCACGAGGGAAATTGTTCCACACAGTAGCTCAGTTACAAAGGATGGAAAGGATTCTTGGTAACTAAATTGGTGACCGTGAGTCATAGAATTATGAGGTCCTACTGTATTTCACATGTTTTTTTTTATTATTACACAACTCCTCACAGTTTCTCACTTGCGTGATCTTCTTGATTCTGCTTCCTGTCGCTCTGCTTTCTCTTTTTTTTATCAGTAACAGCTTTTTTTTGTGTCTTTTATGTGTTTCTGACTGTTTGTGTCCTACCTTCTTTCTTCTTGTCTTCTTCTTCTTCTTCTGCCTCGGATTGCTTTCAGGAGCCTAATGGGGTAATAATGCCTGCACTTTTTCTCACTCTGTCTTCTATGTTCTGGCCTGTCCTGTTTGGACATTCAGTTTTTTTTCTTTTCCTGCTCATTGTTTGCGGATTTCATCAATTTATGACCTAAAGTTGAATATATTTGCGTTCTTGTCGTATAGATGCGGGCTTAAATACTGAAATGGTGTGTCTTATGACTTATGTAAGTGTAATTGACCATTTATTCAATCATAACTTGTAGCTCATAATGCATTGAATAAGCAATGAAACATCAATTTTAAAAGCCCAGGCATATTTTTAATATCACAAAAGTCAAGACAAAACTTTTTCATTTTTATCATTACTGCAAATCTCTAATTGAATTATACAAACCCCGTTTCCATATGAGTTGGGAAATTGTGTTAGATGTAAATATAAATGATTTGCAAATCATTTTCAACCCGTATTCAGTTGAATATGCTACAAAGACAACATATTTGATTTTCAAACTGATAAACCTTTTTTTTTTTTTTTTTGGGCAAATAATCATTAACTTTAGAATTTGATGCCAGCAACACGGGTCAAAGAAGTTGGGAAAGGTGGCAATAAATACTGATTAAGTTGAGGAATGCTCATCAAACACTTATTTGGAACATCACACAGGTGTGCAGGCTAATTGGGAACAGGTGGGTGCCATGATTGGGTATAAAAGCAGCTTTCTTGAAATGCTAAGTAATTCACAAACAAGGATGGGGCGAGGGTCACCAATTTGTAAGCAAATTGGTTGAACAGTTTTAGAAGAACATTTCTCAACGAGCTATTGCAAAGAATTTAGAGATTTTACCATCTACGGTCCATAAAATCATCAAAAGGTTCAGAAAATCTGGAGAAATCACTGCATGTCAGCGATGATATTACGGACCTTTTATCCCTCAGGCGGTACTGCATCAAAAACCGACATCAGTGTGTAAAGGATATCAGTACATGGGCTCAGGAGCATTTCATAAAACCACTGTCAGTAACTACAGTTGGTCGCTACATCTGTAAGTGCAAGTTAAAACTCTACTATGCAAAGTGAAAGCCATTTATCAACAACACCCAGGAACGCCGCCGGCTTGGCCGGGCCAGAGCTCATCTAAGATGGACTGATGCAAAGTGGAAAAGTGTTCTGTGGTCTGATGAGTCCACATTTCAAATTATATTTGGAAACTGTGGACGTGGTGTCCTCCGAAACAAAGAGGAAAATAACCACCCTGATTGTTATAAGCGCAAAGTTCAAAAGCCAGCATCTGTGATGGTATGGGGCTGTATTAGTGCCCAAGGCATGGGTAACTTACACATCTGTGAAGCCACCATTAATGCTGAATGGTCCATACAGGTTTTGGAGCAACATATGTTGTCATCCAAGCAACGTTATCATGGACGCCCCTGCTTATTTCAGCAAAACAATGCCAAGCCACGTGTTACAACAGCATGGCTTCGTAGTAAAAAAGTGCGGGTACTTTCCTGGCCCGCCTGCAGTCCAAACACGTCTCCCATCGAAAATGTGTGGCGCATTATGAAGCGTAAAATACGATAACAAGACTGTTGAACAACTTAAGCTGTAAATCAAGCAAGAATGATAAATAATTCCACTTTCAAAGCTTCAACAATTAGTTTCCTCAGTTCCCACACGTTTATTGAGTGTTGTTAAAAGAAAAGGTGATGTAACACAGTGGTGAACATGCCCTTTCCCAACTACTTTGGCACGTGTTGCAGCCATGAAATTCTAAGTTAATTATTATTTGCAAAAAAAAAAACAGTTTATGAGTTTGAACATCAAATATCTTGTCTTTGTAGTGCATTCAATTGAATATGGGTTGAAAATGATTTGCAAATCATTGTATTCCGTTTATATTTACATCTAACACAATTTCCCAACTCATATGGAAACGGGGTTTGTAGACTAGTGTCAGAAGCCAACTAAAGGCATGCTGATATTTAAGCAGAGAGTGACATCTTATAATTAAATCTGATTTTATTCATTCATTTTTTTATTTCATTTATCTCCTTAATGGATGTGCATCTTTGATCAATAGACAATTATACCTCAGTTATACATTTACAAACTAATGCCCGCTTCAATATAATATGTAGTCTTACTTCATGGATATCATACAAAGCAACAAATAAATCAAAATATAATGAAAACAAACAAAAAACACAACAAGTGCAAAACTTCATGAAGTACAAACCAAAAAAAAAAAAAAAAGTAATAAACACCACATGTGATGATACAAAACTACCTACAAAACCAGACACACAAATAAGTAAAATAATCAATAAAAAGCAAAATATAAACACCTAAGGCTGTCTATATGATTTTATTGTTCTGTCTTTATATGTTTTTTCAATTGGAATATATTTTTACAGTCTTTTATCTCATTGTAAAGATAATTCCATAATTTAACCCCCACCACTGAAATACACATTCGTTTTAAAGTTGTCCTTGAATACTGATGTTTGAAATGACCTTTTCTTCTATGCTCTGTACGTTCAGAAGTGATTTTAGTTGCAGTTTTGTTGATGTAGTCCAGCAGTCCTCAACTAGCGACCTCTCAAAAGTTTTCATTGGCATTACACTGCATGCCTTTCCCACTCTTTCTTGTCTCTCCTTCTCACAGAGACTTAAAACAAGCGCACCTTCTTGCATACGTCACATACTGTCACGCGTGCAACGTCACAGAGAGAGAAGGTGCGAATCTGGTAACAAATGGAGGAAGAAGTAATTCCCCCCAAAAAACAGCACGGAATCTATTGTCCGGCTGTGGTTTGGCTTCAAGCGGGAGTATGTCGAACATTTATGCGGCAAAAGCGTTGCTACAAAAAAATAGCAGCGATGCTAATGTAGCATCATTTAAAATGTCACCGGCAAGTAGAGATGCGCGGATAGGCAGTTATATCATCCGCAACCACATCACAAAAGTCGTCATCCACCCGCAGTCAACCCGAACCAACATTTTATCAGAATCGTAACCACCCGCCACCCGCCCGTTGAAATACATCACAGGTCGGACACCTTTACCACTCAAAGAGCTATTTAAACCCGTTTCACAGAGTAAAGAAGACAATGGGAACCGGTAACGTTCTCGCCTATATCCAATGGTGTTCATCCTGATGACAAGAATAAGGGCGTGCTGTGAAGCCATTGCCTTTGACACCTTCAACAACATGTACAAACCGATTGAAAATCCGGCAACATGTCGTATGCAGCTTCCGCAATCACACGTTCAAGATTGAAAGGCATACTGGGTGATACAGAGTACACTGATGGTTGTGATATAAACAATTTTAACACTCTTACTAATATAAGCCACGCTGTGAAGCCACACCAAACAAGAATGACAAACACACTTCGAGAGAACATCCTCACGGTAACACAACATAAACGCAACACAACAAACACCCAGAATCCTTTGCATCTGTGACACATCCTGAATATATTTTACACCCCCGTGCCTCCAACCCCGCCCACCTTACCGACTCATGGGGGGGTGGGGGGTGGCGGGGTTTGCTGCTAGCGGGGTGTATAAAATAGTCAGGAAGTGTCATAGATGAAAAGGATTCTGGGTATTTGTTGTGTTGCGTTTATGTTGTGTTACTGTGAGGATGTTCTCCCGAAATGTGTTTGTCATTCTTGTTTGGTGTGGCTTCACAGCGTGGCGCATATTACTAAGAGTGTTAAAATTGTTTATATCACAACCATTAGTGTACTCTGTGTCACCTAGTATGCCTTCCAGTCGTGTGCGTGTGTCTGTGGAAGCCACACACAACATGTCGCTGGTCTGACAAGCAGATCGTATATGCTGTAGAAGGCGACAAAGCCAATGGCTTCATAGCACGCCCTAATATTTATTAATTGGGTGACTGCCGGTTGTCATTCTAGAGAATGTTTACGACTCCTATTGTCTTCTTCGCTTTGTGACACGGGTCCAAAATGGCTCTTTGAATGGTAAAGTATACTGATCCCTGAACCATATATAACAAATATTTCCGAATGGTACAACCGCCACCCGCCCGAATTAAATTAAAATCTATTTTTTCGTCATGTCACCCGCCCGACCCGCGGTATCTCCGCGGATGAGACCGCAAACCGCGCATCTCTACCGGCTAGAGAATGAGGTGTGTTTGAAACTGCATGTCAACATCTCCGTTCGTTGACACACCCACAAAATGCCAAAGAAACAATTTCCACATCAACACCGTATGAAAAAAATAGTGAACAACAAAAGGAGATAACGTCCGCAGGGACCTACCAAATAGTGAAGGACATACACTATTTGATTTCCTATTATGCAGCTCATTTTTATTTGACAGTTATTGAAATATCTTGTGTGACATCATGCACTAAAGTGCACTTTATTTTTTTTTAACTATGGTAGTGGCGTTCTGTACAAAAAGTACACTTTAGTAATTTAATCCTAGTGACATCATGCGAAAAAAGGGCACTCATAGCTTGTTTTAAGAATGTCTCTGACAATCTTGCACTTTCTATTTTGGAAATGACAAATGTTTGTGCAGCTGCTTAATAACTGTTTAATAAATACACTTTTGCTAAATTGATTTAGTTGTGATTTCCCTCTCTGCATTAACGTTTAAAATGAGCATATATTAATGCAGTTTGAAGAAGAATGTTTTAATTTAGACACATAGAATCATCAAACTGCTGTGATTATATGCACTAGAGATGCGCGGTTTGCGGTCTCATCCGCGGGTCTGGCGGGTGACATGACGAAAAAATAGATTTTAATTAGACTCGGGCGGGTGGCGGTTGAACCATCCGGAAATACTTGATAAACATGGTTCTGGTATCGGTATCCTTTGCCATTCAAAGAGCCATTTTAGACCCGTGTCATAAAGCGAAGAAGACAAAAGGAGTCCTATTATTTTCTAGAATGACCACCCAGATAGTAAGAGAGCGTGCTATGAAGCCATTGACTTTGTCGCCTATTACAGCATGTACGATCTGCTTGTCAGTCCAGCATCATGTTGTGTGTGGCTTCCGCGGCAACACGCACACGACTGCAAAGCATACTGGGTGACACAGAGTACACTAATGGTTGTGATATAAACAATTTTAACACTGTTAGTAATATGCGCCACACTGTGAAGCCACACCTATTAAGAACAACAAACACATTTCGGGAGAACATCCTCGCAGTAACACAACATAAACACAACACAACAAATGCCCAGAATCCTTTGTATCCGTGTCCAGACTATTTTATACACCCCGCTAGCAGCACACCCCGCCACCCCCCATCCCCTGTGCGTCTGTAAGGTGGGCAGGGTTGGGGGCGTAAAATATATTCAGGATCTGTCACGGATACAAAGGATTTTGGGTATTTGTTGTTTTACTGTGCGGATGTTCTCCCGAAATGTGTTTGTCAATCTTGTTTGGTGTGGCTTCACAGCGTGGCGCATATTAGTAAGTGTTAAAGTTGTTTATATCACAACCGTCAGTGTACTCTGTATCACCCAGTATGCCTTTCAATCTTGTACGTGTGATTGCGGAAGCTGCACACAACAAGTTGCCGGACTAACAATCGGTTCGTACATGTTGTTGAAGGTGTCTAAGGCAATGGTTTCACAGCACGCCCTGACTCTTGTCATCAGGATGAACGTTATTGGATTGTCGCGAGAACGTTAGCGGCTCCAATTGTCTTCATTACTCTGTGAAACGGGTTTGAATAGCTCTGTGAGTGGTAAAGGTGGCCAACCTCTGATGTATTTCAGCGGGCGGTTGGCGGGCGGGTACGATTCTGATAAAATGTTGGTTCGAGTGGACGACGGGTGGATGACGACTTTGGTGATGCGGTTGCGGGTCATATAATTGCCTATGCTTGCATCTCTAATATGCATCAAGTGTTCATTCAAGGCTAAGGCAATATATCGAAATATATATTGTGTATCGTGACTAAAAATATCGAGATATTTAAAAAAAAAAAAAAAGGCCATATCGCCCAGCACTATGATAATTAAATCATGTTTATGTATGTTTTCTTTATATTTTGGACAAATGTAATTTTCCGACAACTGATGTAGCCTTTATCCGTAATCGTACTCATCTTCACTGTTTTTTTAAATCATTTTTCTCATTTAAAAAGTCTGACACACCACATACTCAACAAGGTCCACTCAAACTACGTTGCCGAGTTGTACTTCTTTGCATCCACGTTCTACGCTTTGCCTTTTGTGTTAACGCATTCTGTGTGTTTGTCTGCTTATCATTGCTTTTTCTAATCAGATCGCAACAAAGCGTGGCCAGGTGGGAACTGTCCTTATCTCCCTTTTGCCTGATCACACTCTTTTCCCACCCATCATTTCCACATGTGAAGCCCAGAAAAGCTTCTCTTTATCAACCTCTTTAGACACGTTTGTTGACCTTCCGTCCAAAGGTGCTCGGGATTTGACCGTGTGTCCCCTATTCTCTTGTAGAAAAGTAGTCCCTCGTCCCAATATTGGGATAGCTGGATGAGAAGACAATATTGGGAACTCCATTGCAATAGCTTTCAGAAGATCAACATGCAGTTGTTCAGAATACAAAATTAGGACATGAAACTTGGTCAAATATGAATTATGCTACAATGCATAAAAAACTGAATAGCAAATACACATCATCAAATATATCAATTTCTTAAGTATTGGCTACTTTTTCACATGTCTATCCCTTAAGAACATAACCTTTTTAAATGCTTCCTTTACTGCTTTGTGCATGACTAGACCTCATGAATCCTTGAAGTGACACAGCAGTAAGGTTTTAGATTAGATCGAACTTTATTGATCCCCTAGAAGTGTGCCCTTGGGGAAATGAAGGTTCCAATAGAACGAACACAGTATAAGCGGCGTATTAATCAGTATTAAAGACAGTGACAATAGCGGCTAACCACAAAAAATAAACTAATATAAATAGTATAAAATGAACAAAGTATGAATAAACTACTGATAAAAAGTGTTTTGGTGTGATGGTCAAGGGACTAGTATCGGCGATATTGACTGGACAATTTCAAAGATCACTGAACTGAGTTTGTTGATCAGGCTTACAATCCAAATAAAACACAGGACAAAAATTTCAGGCAAAGGAAAAACACATTTTTTATAAACAAACAATATTACATACTATTGTTAAATAATCATTGCAAAATAAGTAAACAAAAGCAAAAACTACTAATAGCTTTATTTCAAATCTTTTGGCGTTTTGCTCCCTAAGTTGTCATGCGTCAAACTAATTACAGTTAGCAATTCTACTACTTTAATACTACTTCAAATTTGAATGTCAAACTAATTAACATTTATTGACACATGAACACACACACAAATACCAGGAAATTGGTACTGTTACGTACCGGTAGCAAAGAAAAATCCATATATTAGCAGCACCGTTTTATAAGCCGCAAGGCTCAAGGCATTGTAAAAAAAAGTTCCAAAAGTTCCCACTTTACCTGGAATTTTTACTTTTAAAGACCACTGCTTCAACCTTTTGTTTTTCTTTCGACGACGACGACTCCTCACACATTTCTTATTCAATTTCAACCTTATGAACATAAAAACACATTTGGGTTATCTAATTTTTATGCCTCCAAATTTCCTGATTTTTCCGAATTTTCGACATTTCCATACACTTATTCCGTACCAAAAAGTGTTACTACTTCACTATTTTACAACTGATTCACACCATCCCGAAGTCAAAATGCTCCTTAAAATTATTAGTCAATTGCTAGCATGCTAACTTTAACACTAGAAGTTTGATATTTGGTTAGTAGGAGTGTTAGTATGCTAACATTAGCCTGCTAGCTTTCTAACTAATTTCGTAGCTATGCACCGTAATTTAACATCAGCCTGCTTGCTTTGTAAACAATTTACTATGTATGTGCCCCAGAGTCAAATATGTCGGCATGTTAACTTTTATCATACTAGGGTAATTTTGCAAGTATTCGCCAAATACAGTTAAACAAACAATTCAACAAAATACTGCATTTTTTAATATTACATACGATTGTTACATAATAATAATAATGATTGCAAAATAAGTAAACAAAAACAAAAACAACTACTAATAGCTTTAATTCAAATCCTTTGGCATTTTGCTCCTTAAGTTGTGTCAAAGCAATTGCAATTAGCACTTTAATATGGGAATTGAATTCAGTACTTCAATACTACCAGGTACCGATTCAGGTAAAATTAAACACAACTATATTTTGATAGCTTGGTTGCGCCTGACATCACGTCCAGCTGCAAACAGGCATATTCCATGAGCTCTCTTTAAATGTGATATTTACCAGATTTAATTTTAATGTAAAACTAATTACCTTTTGTTAACACATGAAAATACACACAAATACCAAAAATTGGTACCCTTAAGTACCGGTATGGATTCGTAGGTACCTGGAATTGAAAAGTATGAAAGGTACAACCGCCAGTGCCAATATTATTATTATTATTATTATTATTATTACTAAGACTTAGACTTAGACAAACTTTAATGATCTACAAGGGAAATTGTTCCACACAGTAGCTCAGTTACGATGATGGAGACTGTAAGGATGGAAAGGACAATGCAGGTATAAATAGAGTAAACATAGCGATATAAAATGCAACATATATATGTAATATTTACATAATATATGTACAGTATATTATATATACTTATATATTATATGATGTCTATATACAATATGTAACAATTACCATGTACAATAATACAGTATATGTGACAGCTGCAGCATACAATAGAGTAAATTCAGCAGAAAAAAGGAAACAGACATTAAAAACAAAGTGAAGTAGTTAACATATTATCGTTATTATCATTATGACGATTATTATAACAAGTCAACTGTTCTTTTTTTTTTTTTAATCAACTCATAGAAAACAAACCATTACTTCCAACCTTAAAATTGCTATAAAAACACAAATGTAACAAGCCACTTAATTCCACTGTTTCAATTATTTAAAAAATAAATAAGAATATTATGTTCTTCTGTTCAATTCAAAGTGCAATTGCCATGTTAGGGGTTAAAAAGTGTCAAGAGTGTCAAATACCTAACAATTCTTCGGACATTCACTTGATCCCAACTGGACTGTTCGGGTGGTCTTAGAAGACGTTCCGAGCAGGCTTCATCGGGTTATGCTTACAGATTTAGACTGGACAGATCTAGTCTTAGTGTTTGGTGCAGGTTTTAAAGGATTCGGGTAATGGGGGTTGGATTCACCCTTATTAGAATACTATTTAGTTGCATCAATAGTCAAGTGGCCAACTGAAAAAAAAGATGTCATGACTCACCTCTGAGAGAAACAGCCTTCTTGACTCTGTTTTTTGGATATCGTGGACAGGAAAGATGGTTTTAAAAAGGGAGAGTACGGTAAGCCACCTACGTCAAGGTTGGAAAAACCATCCCTGTACATAGGAGGGGGTCTGCGACACCGCCTATCTACCACGTGCAACAGTGTCCTTTCACCCATCCCTTAAAGCAGGGGTGTCAAACTGATTTTCATTGAGGGGCCATGTCGCAATTATGGCCGATTTTAATCGTGAGTAATAAATGAATATTAATAAATAAGGATGATATTACTACGCGCTTGCTTATGCATTTGGTCAGTAAATTTTTTTCGTACTTTGCAAAAAATAGAAATGTAGACCGGCAGCTCAGTCAAAATTTTATCGTAGAATTTACAGTTTTTTTGTTGTTGTTTTTTTAACAGCATATTTCTGTAAATCAGGGGTGTCAAACGTATGGAACGCAAACAGGTTTTATTCAGAACTAAGCAATTTTAGGTTCTGGTTGACCCCCTTGAGCCCTTCATATAACTGAATATGACCCAACAAGGGTGAATCCTCCTCTGCATCTTAATACTGCAATGCTAACAAAGGTTATTTCCATCCCGGTAACTGTTCTTGTGCTGACAGAGATCAAGCTTCTTTGCATCTTAACAGCTGCCGACGTATGCCACGGTACTGAAACGCTAACAAGGATGTTTCAATCCAAGCGACCGCTGTTGTGCTGGCAGACGTCCAATTTCTTTGAGTCTCAACAGCAGTTTTTGCGACAGAAAAGAGCGGAACCATTCTTGTCGGGGGTAAATATGGACCCTGAGCCAAAATCCCAGACTTGATCTGTCGTACCTAAATCTGTGAGCATGGACCGATGAGATGCAAAACGTCTTCAAAGACAAACTGGACAGTTTACTCGCGATCGATTCAACGGCCTGAGAATACAAAGACCCGATGAGCGGCAATATTCACAGGCAATAAGTAACAATGAGACTTAAAAACAGTGGTTTTGAATTTAAAGGTACTCTGTTACACTTTATATATGTTGCTTCTTATGGGATAATTGTATTGTAAGTAGCAAATAATAATGCTCCAGAGCAGACATGGGCAAACTAAGGCCTGGGGGCCACATGCGGCCCGTTGAGCTTTTCAATCTGGTCCGCCGGACATTCCCAAATATTTTTTTTAGATCTTTAAGATGGAAAGTGTAGCTGATATTATGATGTGCAGTCATGTTTTCTAATGACCGAAAGTCTTCAACTGTGCAAAGTATTTTATAGGGGTGTAACGGTGTATTGAACCGTTTCGGTACGGGGGTTTCGGTGTACCGAACAAGTTTCCACACGGACATTTTAAGTAGCGTACTGCACGTTGTGTAAACAATGCACACCGAGGCAGGGCTACAATAGACTGACCATAAGTCCTCTTTTCACCGGATATGTCCTCTTTTGCAGGGCTGTCCGGGTGGAGTTTCTTAAATGCCTCAAATGTCCGTTATTTTAAGTTAGGGGTGCGTGTATTTTCAATGTACGGTCAGTGTTAAGAAGGGGTTGAAAACAAAACAAATTGTGCATGCAGCAGCATTTTTGAGTGCGGGGCAGAGACAGAGAGAGCGAGAGAGTTATGAAAAAATGCGCATGCGTCGCCAGGCTCTGCTTTTTACCCATAAATTTATCAGATTTTATTTTTTATTATCTATAACATTGGTGTTAAAAGTGTGCGCCGGAGGCCATTTGCGGCCCACAGCTAATGTTTTAAAGGCCCACGGCACATTCTAAAAATACTATCAAAATAAACAAAAACATAACAAAAGTGAAATAAAAAAGCTTAAAAAATACATTTAATTTAGAAAAAGTTGCAATATTGACTAATAAAACCAAGCTATTTTGTTTTACTTTCAAACTGTCATTGCTCAAAATATAATTATATAATTTTGAATTAAAATCAATGTTATTATAAATGATTGACCTATCCAAGGTTCCCATTACTTCACATCAAATATTCCACTAAGAAAAATATTTTTGGTGGAAGATTTTGCAAATTTGGTAAATAAATAACCAACAAATGTATATTTTGTTGTTTTCTTACTGTACCGAAAATGAACCGAACCGTGACCTCTGAACAGAGGTACGTACCGAACCAAAATTTTTGTGTACCGTTACACCCCTAGTATTTCAATGGTTGGAATCTGCACTTTTGGATGATATACTAGTTACTATGGTAATCTAATTAGTTATTATGGTAATCTAATTAGTTACTTTGGTAATCTACATCACAGCAGCTCAAACGAGCCACCAAGCAGTGTGGGTGGGGAGCGTTTCCACGGACGCGGTAGGAGATTTTCACAACAAATTTCTAAAGCACGGGTGTCAAACATGAGGCCCGCCAACAGATTTTATCCGGCCAGCGGGATGACTTTGCTAAGTATAAAATGAGCTAACATTTTTCCATGAAATAAACTGCTGTTCTAAATGTGTCCACTAGATGCTGTAATAGCAATTATTTGTATCTTTGTAACTGATGCTACATATGTAAAAAAAAAAACAACTACATGATGTTAGTATATCAGTCGAGGAAACACTACATAAATAACATACTGTAATTTGATTTTGATATTATATTTTTTTCTGGATACATTGAAAATAAACACCAATGAGTTGGCTGATGTTCATTATCACATCATTTATTCAGAAAGTATAGATGAAAACAAATGAAGGTAGAATACTATTAATAACATAATGTAAGTGTAAAAAACAACAACATTATGATTTGTACATTTTCAGAATGAACTTGTTCTATTTTTAATCAAAGAAAACAATCTGTAAAAGTTATCGTGCCGTGATTTTACCACTTGGGAGTAGATTTTTCTCCATGAGGCCCCCCATCTAAAATGAGTTTGACACCCCTGTTCTAAAGCTTAGTGATATACTAGATATATCATATTTCACTGTTTGTTGCATTTTTGTTGCGTTTCACTTGATTGTAAAATGTGTCAATCGAAAGGGGGTGTGACGTTCATATTTTGTCAATATTCAGTGTTTTATCGTTTATAGAAAAATTAAAAATTCCATTAGGTCTTTTAAGGCGGTTTGTCATAACGTTTTTAGCATTCAATCAGACATTATTATGAGTTTTTGTATTCGTGTTCCTAAAAATAGATACATTTGTTTTCTCTAAATGTGGCTTTCGAGTCAAAAATAATTGCCAAGGCCTGCTCCAGAGGATGATTACATGTTAAAAATCCCACTCAATACATGACTAACCTGATTTGTATTAGCGATTATTCAAATTACCTCTTGGAAAAATATATAACAATGCTTCCCTGAGTGGATGTCAACTCAGAAATTGTTGGCCACTCTCAGAAAGTGTCTCCCTCTGCCCCCCTTTGAACTCTTTCAGCAAACACTGCTGACCTTCTGAACGCTATTACGAAATTGTGGTTGCCATCTCGGTGGGTTGAAGTCCTTCAATAACGAGAGCTGGCGTTGTCTTTTCAGCTTGCATGCCCAGGTCGTCGAGTAGCGTGAGCATGCGAGGTGCATGTCGTTTTGGCTAGACTGTAACCAAGCGGAACCATCCTTTGAAGCGTCCTACCTGTCCGCTCATGTTTTTAACAGCACCCGGAACTAGGTCACACATTCTTTTGTCAAGGTTGGTTTGGGTGTTTTCCCCGCCCGTCGACAGGATGACATCGGATTTGAAATGAATTAATATTCTCTGTAAAGTCTTAGGCAGGGGTAAGGAACCAATGGCTCGGGAGCCAGATGTGGCTCTTTTGATGACTGCATCTGGCTCTCGAATAAACCTGAGCTGGCATTGCTTAACACGATAAATAATCAATAATTCCACTTGTAATCACAGTGTTAAAAATAATTTATCAAAATATAAAACATTCTCATGCATTTTTAAGCCATCCAACCGTTTCTACCGCACCTGTTCAAGAAGTTGCGTTAATGGTAAGAAGTTATTTATTTATTATTGGTTAGTGTGGGGATTGCCCTTCTGGGGGTTCTTCAGACCACCACGCACCGACATGAGAGCCTATTTCAGGGTTACAACATTGTTTTAATTTTCAATAAGTCCCTCAGTTGCTTTCCAGCAATTGTATTTTTCTCTTTTGTTTTCGCTTGCGCTCTGGCTCCAGCCCCAACCCCGTCTCTCCTCCTGGCTGCTGCTTATAACAGAGTGACAGGTGATTAGATAACAAGGCCCAGGTGGGCCGTCTACGCACCTGTCGCTGATTTAGAGGCCGGTCCTGGCACACCCCAGTTCACTGCAGGCCGACAGGCCACGCCCCCTCCACAGTTAGCTTCGGAATAACAATGTTATTACAAAGAATAAGAGACCTATTATACTCTAGAAATGTTGGTCTTACTTAAAAATGCATGCGTTTAGTTGTGTTCAGTGTTAAAAAAAATATTATATGGCTCTTACGGAAATACATTTTAAAATATTTGTCTCTCTTAGCCAAAAAGGTTTGCGACCCCTGGTCTTAGGAGTGACTTAAATTGAGTTATTTTCAATAACTCAGGGTTTTGGAAGAAAACATTTTACATATACAGTCGGACTGTCTTATTGTGGCGGTCCGTTCCCTGTACGATCAGTGCCAGAGCTTGGTCCGCATTGCCGGCAGTAAGTCGAACACATTTCCAGTGAGGGTTGGACTCCGCCAAGGCTGTCCTTTGTCACCGATTCTGTTCATAACTTTTATGGACAGAATTTCTAGGCGCAGTCAAGGCGTTGAGGGGTTCCGGTTTGGTAACCGCAGGATTAGGTCTCTGCTTTTTGCAGATGATGTGGTCCTGATGGCTTCATCTGACCGGGATCTTCAGCTCTCGCTGGATCGGTTCGCAGCCGAGTGTGAAGCGACCGGAATGAGAATCAGCACCTCCAAGTCCGAGTCCATGGTTTTCGCCCGGAAAAGGGTGGAATGCCATCTCCGGGTTGGGGAGGAGACCCTGCCCCAAGTGGAGGAGTTCAAGTACCTAGGAGTCTTGTTCACGAGTGAGGGAAGAGTAGATCGTGAGATCGACAGGCGGATCGGTGCGGCGTCTTCAGTAATGCGGACGTTATACCGATCCGTTGTGGTAAAGAAGGAGCTGAGCCGGAAGGCAAAGCTCTCAATTTACCGGTCGATCTACGTTCCCATCCTCACCTATGGTCATGAGCTTTGGGTCATGACCGAAAGGAAAAGATCACGGGTACAAGCGGCTGAAATGAGTTTCCTCCGCCGTGTGGCGGGGCTCTCCCTTAGAGATAGGGTGAGAAGCTCTGCCATCTGGGAGGGACTCAAAGTAAAGCCGCTGCTCCTTCACATCGAGAGGAGCCAGATGGTTCGGGCATCTGGTCAGGATGCCACCCAAACGCCTCCCTAGGGAGGTGTTTAGGGCACGTCCAACCGGTAGGAGGCCACGGGGAAGACCCAGGACACGTTGGGAAGACTGTGTCTCCCGGCTGGCCTGGGAACGCCTCGGGATCCCCCGGGAAGAGCTAGACGAAGTGGCTGGGGAGAGGGAAGTCTGGGTTTCCCTGCTTAAGCTGTTGCCCCCGCGACCTGACCTCGGATAAGCGGAAGATGATGGATGGATGGATATACAGTCGTGGTCAAAATTTTACATACACTTGTAAAGAACATGATGTCATGGCTGTCTTGAGTTTCCACTCATTTCTACAACTCTTATTTTTTTGTGATAGAGTGATTGGAGCACATACTTGTAGGTCACAAAAAACATTCATGTCACATGTGACTTGAACGTCAGTTATTTTTGTTAGCTCGGGATAGCAATTTGGCAAAGTTGACGACTAATGTTAGCTATTATTGGAAGCAGACTAATATAGAGTCGTCTGCCTCACAATACGAAGGTCCTGAGTAGTCCTGGGCTCAATCCCGGACTCAGGATCTTTCTGTGTGGAGTTTGCATGTCCTCCCCGTGAATGCGTGGGTTCCCTCCGGGTACTCCGGCTTCCTCTCACTTCCAAAGACATGCACCTGGGGATAGGTTGATTGACAAGACTAAATTGGCCCTAGTGTGTGAATGTGAGTGTGAATGTTGTCTGTCTATCTGTGTTGGCCCTGCGATGAGGTGGCGACTTGTCCAGGGTGTACGCCGCCTTCCGCCCGATTGTAGCTGAGATAGGCACCAGCGCCCCCCGCGACGCCAAAGGGAATAAGCGGTAGAAACTTGAGGGTTCTAGGTTTGATCCCCGTTTCCGCCATCCTGGTCACTGCCGTCGTGTCCTTGGGCAAGACACTTTACCCACCTGTTCCCGGTGCCACCCGCACTGGTTTAAATGTAACTTAGATATTGGGTTCCACTATGTAAAAGCGCTTTGAACCAATAGAGAAAAGCGCTATATAAATATAATTCATTTAACTAATATGTTTGTCGGATCCACAAAAGGATTGTTAAGTACCGTACTTCCCGGGCTGTAAAACGCACCTGTACTTAAGTACATTTTTAGAAGAAATAAATATTTTTTCACTTATTTTAGCCGCACCGGACCATAAACCGCAGATATACTGTATACTGGTGTGAAATAGCCCTGCGATGAGGTGGCGACTTGTCCAGGGTGTACTCCGCCTTCTGCCCGATTGTGGCTGAGATAGGCTCCAGCGACCCCCACAACCCCAAAGGGAAGAAGCGGTAGAAAATGGATGGATGGATAATATTTTGTAAATGTTCATTTAGAGTACCTACCCTAATTGGCAGGAAAACTGTTATGGACCCACCAGCTGTGTAAGCTAGCTCATCAATCCATGGTGATGTTTTAGTGGATTTACAAAAGTGAAACAATACAAAAACCTTGTTAAAACAACAAAACCAACACAGTGCATAAACTCACAACAAATTACACACCTGCAAATCAGATGTAAAATTAGAGGGAAAATTGTTTGGGGTTATCCATAATTCTCTATAGGGATAAGTTTTTATTTATACGATGATTCAGTTGTGTCTTGACCTCCGCGGCAGAGGCTCTGCCGAACTCCTGAGGTCGACTCACCGAACCCCTAGGGTTCGATCAAACCCAAGTTAAGAACCACTGGTCTAAGTCCAGAGTATATAAAGTCACCATAAACAAATGGACAATGTAGGTGACCTCCGCGGCAGAGGCTCCGCCGAACCCCTAAGGCCGACTCACCGAACCCAGGTTAAGAACCTCTGGTCTAGGTCCAGAGTATATAAAGTCACCATAAACAAATGCACAATGAAGGTGACCTCCGCGGCAAAGGCTCCGCCAAACCCCTGAGGCCGACTCACCGAACCCATAGGGTTCGATTGAACCAAGGTTAAGAACCACTGGTCTAGGTCCAGAGTATATAAAGTCACCATAAACAAATGGACAATGAAGGTGACCTCCACGGCAAAGGCTCCGCCAAACCCCTGAGGCCGACTCACCGAACCCGTAGGGTTCGATTGAACCCAGGTTAAGAACCACTGGTCTAGGTCCAGAGTATATAAATTCACCATAAACAAATGGAAAATGAAGGTGAACTCCGCGGCAAAGGCTCCGCCAAACCCCTTAGGCCGACTCACCGAACCCGTAGGGTTCGATTGAACCCAGGTTAAGAACCACTGGTCTAGGTCCAGAGTATATAAAGTCACCATAAACAAATGGACAATGAAGGTGACCTCTGTGGCAGAGTCTCCGCCGAACCCCTGAGGCCGACTCACCGAACCCCTAAGGTTCGATCAAACCCAAGTTAAGAACCACTGGTCTAAGTCCAGAGTATATAAAGTCACCATAAACAAATGGACAATGTAGGTGACCTCCGCGGCAGAGGCTCCGCCGAACCCCTAAGGCCGACTCACCGAACCCAGGTTAAGAACCTCTGGTCTAGGTCCAGAGTATATAAAGTCACCATAAACAAATGCACAATGAAGGTGACCTCCGCGGCAAAGGCTCCGCCAAACCCCTGAGGCCGACTCACCGAACCCATAGGGTTCGATTGAACCAAGGTTAAGAACCACTGGTCTAGGTCCAGAGTATATAAAGTCACCATAAACAAATGGACAATGAAGGTGACCTCCACGGCAAAGGCTCCGCCAAACCCCTGAGGCCGACTCACCGAACCCGTAGGGTTCGATTGAACCCAGGTTAAGAACCACTGGTCTAGGTCCAGAGTATATAAATTCACCATAAACAAATGGAAAATGAAGGTGAACTCCGCGGCAAAGGCTCCGCCAAACCCCTTAGGCCGACTCACCGAACCCGTAGGGTTCGATTGAACCCAGGTTAAGAACCACTGGTCTAGGTCCAGAGTATATAAAGTCACCATAAACAAATGGACAATGAAGGTGACCTCTGTGGCAGAGTCTCCGCCGAACCCCTGAGGCCGACTCACCGAACCCCTAGGGTTCGATCAAACCCAGGTTAAGAACCACTGGTCTAGGTCCAGAGTATATAAAGTCACCATAAACAAATGGACAATGAAGGCGACCTCTGTGGCAAAGGCTCCGCCGAACCCCTGAGGCCGACCCGCCGAACCCCTAGGGTTCGATTGAACCCAGGTTAAGAACCACTGGTCGAGGTCCAGAGTATATAAAGTCACCATAAACAAATGGACAATGAAGGTGACCTCCGCGGGAAAAGGCTCCGCCGAACCCCTAAGTCCAACTCACCGAACCCCTAGGGTTCGATCAAACCCAGGTTAAGAACCACTGGTCTAAGTCCAAAGTATATAAAGTTACCATAAACAAATGGACAATGAAGGTGACCTCCTCGCAGAGGCTCCGCCGAACCCCTAAGGCCGACTCACTGAACCCCTAGGGTTCGATCAAACCCAAGTTAAGAACCACTGGTCTAAGTCCAGAGTATATAAAGTCACCATAAACAAATGGACAATGAAGGTGACCTCTGCGGCAGAGTCTCCGCCGAACCCCTAAGGCCAACTCACCGAACCCCTAGGGTTCGATCAAACCCAGGTTAAGAACCACTGGTCGAGGTCCAGAGTATATAAAGTCACCATAAACAAATGGACAATGTAGGTGACCTCCGCGCAGAGGCTCCGCCGAACCCCTAAGGCCGACTCACCGAACCCCTAGGGTTCGATCAAATCCACGTTAAGAACCACTGGTCTAGGTCCAGAGTATATAAAGTCACCATAAACAAATGGACAATGAAGGCGACCTCCGTGGCAAAGGCTCCACCAAACCCCTGAAACCGACTCATCGAAACCCAAGGTTTCGATTGAACCCAGGTTAAGAACCACTGGTCTAGGTCCAAAGTATATAAAGTTACCATAAACAAATGTACAATGAAGGTGACCTCCGCGCAGAGGCTCCGCCGAACCCCTAAGGCCGACTCACCGAACCCATAGGGTTCGATCAAACCCAAGTTAAGAACCACTGGTCTAAGTCCAGAGTATATAAAGTCACCATAAACAAATGGACAATGAAGGTGACCTCCACGCAGAGGCGCCGCCGAACCCCTAAGGCCGACTCACCGAACCCCTAGGGTTCGATCAAACCCGGGTTAAGAACCACTGGTCTAGGTCCAGAGTATATAAAGTCACCATAAACAAATGGACAATGATGGTGACCTCCGCGGCAGAGGCTCCGCCGAACCCCTAAGGCCGACTCACCGAACCCATAGGGTTCAATCAAACCCAAGTTAAGAACCACTGGTGTAAGTCCAGAGTATATAAAGTCACCATAAACAAATGGACAATGTAGGTGACCTCCGCGGCAGAGGCTCCGCCGAACCCCTGAAGCCGACTCACCGAACCCAGGTTAAGAACCACTGGTCTAGGTCCAGAGTATATAAAGTCACCATAAACAAATGGACAATGTAGGTGACCTCCGCGGCAAAGGCTCCGCCGAACCCCTGAGGCCGACCCACTGAACCCTTAGGGTTCGATTGAACCCAGGTTAAGAACCACTGGTCGAGGTCCAGAGTATATAAAGTCACCATAAACAAATGGACAATGTAGGTGACCTCCGCGGCAAAGGCTCCGCCGAACCCCTGAGGCCAACTCACCGAACCCCTAGGGTTCGATCAAACCCAGGTTAAGAACCACTGGTCTAAGTCCAGAGTATATAAAGTCACCATAAACAAATGGACAATGAAGGTGACCTCTGCCGCAGAGGCTCCGTCGAACCCCTGAGGCCAACTCACCGAACCCCTAGGGTTCGATCAAACCCAGGTTAAGAACCACTGGTCTAAGTCCAGAGTATATAAAGTCACCATAAACAAATGGACAATGTGGGTGACCTCCGCGGCAGAGGCTCCGCCGAACCCCTAAGGCCGACTCACTGAACCCAGGTTAAGAACCACTGGTCTAGGTCCAGAGTGTATAAAGTCACCATAAACAAATGGACAATGAAGGCGACCTCCGTGGCAAAGGCTCCACCAAACCCCTGAAGCCGACTCACCGAAACCCAAGGTTTCGATTGAACCCAGGTTAAGAACCACTGGTCTAGGTCCAAAGTATATAAAGTTACCATAAACAAATGGACAATGAAGGTGACCTCTGTGGCAGAGTCTCCGCCGAACCCCTGAGGCCGACTCACCGAACCCGTAGGGTTCGATCAAACCCAGGTTAAGAACCACTGGTCGAGGTCCAGAGTAAATAAAGTCACCATAAACAAATGGACAATGAAGGTGACTTCCGCGGCAAAGGCTCCGCCAAAACCCCTGAGGCCGACTCACCGAACCCGTAGGGTTCGATTGAACCCAGGTTAAGAACCACTGGTCGAGGTCCAGAGTATATAAAGTCCCCAAAAACAAATGGACAATGAAGGTGAAGGCAAAAGAGTGAGGACTGTCCTGACCAGATATCTAGATCCCTGGTTTGATTGATATAAAATGTTCTTTATCACATTGTTTACTTTCACACGTCTATTAAGGATATGATAAATTTATGATGGCTAAGGTGTGATTCACTACAATAGGGCCTCAAAGCACAATGGATTCCAGTTCATTGAAATACCACAACACTGAATATTGTTCAGATAAGTTAAATTTAAGAACTTGCACACAAAGCAACACTGGAGGTGACTACGACGTGCGCATTTTCTGCGCATGCGTACTAGGTCGCGTTGCGCTGGCGGACAGAAGGGACGAAGGGGGTCTTAAACGACCATTGTGTGTGTGTGTGGACATGGAAAAGGTTAGGTGGGATTTACTCTACTTAGTGTAGAAGAGACCTCAAACAAGTATGTCCAATTACTGCTCGTTGCACTTCGATATTCATCAAACACTTCCATCAAGAGCAATATGTGCTTGTGGAACTTGAAATAAAGATCTCCCTAAGTGTCCTTGGCCAATAAACGGTGTTTGCGTGCGTTGGTTCAGCTCTACCTGATCTTATCAACATCACTTATCAGTTCATTAAAGGTGCAGCATTAAATACTTGTGATTGTGGTTCCTGCAAAGAAGCTATTATCTTTGCTGACGGCTCATTTGTTTGTTTTTCCAAAACATTTGTATGTTATTCTACAGAAGCCAGTTTTATGCTAGAATACTCACTTTTCTACACAGTAAAACAGAATAGTTACTTTCCACTTCTGAACTAAAATCTACGTTTCTGTAGAATAACATGATATAACCCTCGCTTGCATGTATTGGACTACTAACAGATCATAAACAGGATTACCCCCTGTGGAGCGTTTATTGCTATTCTTAGAGGACGGTGGAGTAAAAGGTTTTAATGCTTATGGCTCGCTCTACATCTCACAGATTTACTGTCCTCTCAATCTCCACAGAGGAACAAAAGGCAAGGACATCAACACCATTAAGTCCCTGAGGGTCCTCCGAGTCTTGCGGCCACTTAAGACCATTAAACGTCTTCCCAAGCTGAAGGTACAGTCATTCAATCCCTCGGCGGTATCTTTTTTTTTTTTTTGCATGAAAATAAATGCGGCAGTTTTGCACCCCAATATTCAACAGATAAATCTCGGATTTGTGGGTATTGATAAGACTTAAGTAAAGATAAAAACAACACAAATCCAGTAAGGCTACTGGACCATTCCACCATTTATGTGTAAATCTGAAAATACACTTTTTGGAATGCTCCAAATGAGGTTTGTCCTTCTCAGATTGTTTTATTTTTGGACAATGTTTTAAAGCAGGGGTGTCGAACGTACGGCTGAACAGGTTTTATCCGGCTCGTTGGATCAAGTATAAAAATTGACCTGACATTTTTGAACTGCTGTTCTAAATGTGTCCACTGGATGTCGCAATAGCAATTATTTGTATCTTTGTAGACGCTACATACAGTGGGGCAAAAAAAGTATTTAGTCAGCCACCGATTGTGCAAGTTCTCCCACTTAAAATGATGACAGAGGTCTGTAATTTTCATCATAGGTACACTTCAACTGTGAGCGACGGAATGTGAAAAAAAATCCAGTAAAACACATTGTAGGAATTTTTAAGAATTTATTTGTAAATTATGGTGTAAAATAAGTATTTGGTCAACCATTCAAAGCTCTCACTGATGGAAGGAGGTTTTGGTTCAAAATCTCACGATACATGGCCACATTCATTCTTTTCTTAACACGGATCAATCGTCCTGTCCCCTTAGCAGAAAAACAGCCCCAAAGCATGATGTTTCCACCCCCATGCTTCACAGTAGGTGTGGTGTTCTTGGGATGCAACTCAGTATTCTTCTTCCTCCAAACACGACGAGCTGAGTTTATACCAAAAAGTTCTATTTTGGTTTCATCTGACCACATTGCATTCTTCCCAATCCTCTGCTGTATCATCCATGTATCCATTTTGGTACAAACTCAACTCGTCGTGTTTGGAGGAAGAACAATACTGAGTTGCATCCCAAGAACACCATATCTACTGTGAAGCATGGGGGTGGAAACATCATGCTTTGGGGCTGTTTTTCTGCTAAGAGGACAGGACGATTGATCCGTGTTAAGGAAAGAATGAATGGGGCCATGTATCGTGAGATTTTGAGCCAAAACCTCCTTCCATCAGTGAGAGCTTTGAATGGTTGACCAAATACTTATTTTACACCATAATTGACAAATACATTCTTTAAAATTCCTACAATGTAAATTCCTGGATTTTTTTTTTCAAATTCCGTCTCTCACAGTTGAAGTGTACCTATGATGAAAATCACACACCTCTGTCATCATTTTAATTGGGAGAACTTGCACAATCGGTGGCTGACTAAATACTTTTTGCCCCACTGTATGTACAAAATAAACCACATGATTGAGGAAAATGATCAAACTAGATAAATAAAATACTGTAATTTGATTTTTTTCTATCTTGATGGATCGAAAATTAACACCAATGAGTTGACCAATGAACATTATCACATAATTTATATTCGGAAAATATAAATAACGACAACTAAAGATAGAGTACTATTAACCACAACATGTAAGTGTAAAAAAACAACAACAGTGTCAGGACTTAGACTATGGTGTGGTTTGTTTTCCCGTGGTGCAAAGCAATTGGATCAGACACAATGTAAATGTAAGTGTATCTTTTAATTTTAACACTCAAAAGGTATTACACAAACAAAGGGTATAAACAAAAAGGTCTCAGTGGAGGTTCAAAACTTGGCTATGAAAACAAAACTTGCACTAAGGTTAAACAATGGACATAAAACAAAAACTTGCACTATGGCATGAATAACAAAAAACTTACTTAGAACGGAACGAGAACGGGACACAGATCATCGGCATGGATTACAAGGGTGTATCGGGGGGTGAATAGAAGGTGATGTCGCCAGGCTGACTGCCTGGCAACTACAGGTTTAAATAGAGCTATGGTGCTTGAAAACAGGTGCATGATTTCAAATTAATCAGGTGCATAAGTCGTGAGGACAGGTGAACTGATTGGTTGGCATGGTGACAAAACAAACAAGAGTGCCCAATGAATCCAAAACATAACAGAACGTGACCACAAAACATGACAAACAGTATGATTTGTACAATTTCAGAATGTGCTTGTTCTATTTTTAAACAAAAAGAAACTATCATGTTTTGTTTAGTTATGTTCTCTTTGGTTAAAACTCTATTAGGTCCTGTTTTTACGCATCCTTGTTTGTTTTGTCACCATGACAACCATTAGTTTCACCTGTCTCACGTGTTGGACTCATGCACCTGTTTTGAATCATCACATGACTATTTAAGCATGTAGTTGCCAGGTAGTCGGCCTGGCGTCATCACTCGTTCTAGGCTCATTCCTTGCCATAGTTCCATGCTCGTTCCATGCTCTTCATAGTAAGTTTTTTGTTTATTCATGTCATGTTTAGCGAGTCTTTTGTTTCTTGCCCATAGTCTCTGTTAAGTGTAAGTTTTGTACCTAAGCCAAGTTTTTTGTCTTCGCCTTGTGCGCGCCTTTTGTTTACACTTTTTGTAGAAATAATTAAATCATGTACAAACCCTGTTTCCATATGAGTTGGGAAATTGTGTTAGATGTAAATACAAGCGGAATACAATGATTTGCAAATAATTTTCAACCCATATTCACTTGAATATGCTACAAAGACAACATATTTGATGTTCAAAATGATGTTGAAACATTTTTTTTTGTTGCAAATAATCATTACCTTTAGAATTTGATGCCAGCAACACGTGAAAAAGAAGTTGGGAAAGGTGGCAATAAATACTGATAAAGTTGAGGAATGCTCATCAAACACTTATTTGGAACATCCCACAGGTGTGCAGGCTAATTGGGAACAGGTGGGTGCCATGATTGGGTATAAAAAAAGCTTCCCAAAAAATGCTCATTCTTTCACAAGAAAGGATGGAGCGAGATACACCCTTTTGTCCACAACTACGTGACAAATTAGTCAAACAGTTTAAGAACAACATTTCTCAAAGTGCAATTGCAAGAAATTTAGGGATTTCAATATCTACAGTCCATAATATCATCAAAAGGTTCAGAGAATCTGGAGAAATCACTCCACGTAATCGGCATGGCCGGAAACCGACAAACCTCAGACGGTACTGTATCAAAAACCGACATCAATCGCTAAAGGATATCACCACATGAGCTCAGCAACACTTCAAAAATCCACTGTCACTAAATACAGTTTGTCGCTACATCTGTAAGTGCAAGTTAAAGCTCTACTATGCAAAACAAAATTCAATTGAACATGGGTTGAAAAGGATTTGCAAATCATTGTTTTCCATTTATATTTACATCGAACACAATTTCCCGACTCATATGGAAACAAGGTTTGTATTTACCTTCACGCCATGCCTGGTCCAGTTCTGTTGCATCTCGGAAAAACAATCCACGCTTTAAACTGCCTCAAAGTCCAAGTTTTGACAAAAACAATCTGAAGTTGTCTTTATTTTGAAGTTATCGTGCCGTGATTTTACCAGTCAGGCCCACTTGGGAGTAGATTTTTTTCCATGTGGCCCCCGATCTAACATGAGTTTGACACCCATGTTCTAAAAACAACTATGTCTCATTTGAGTTACAGACTAAAAGTAACAAACTGAGTTTTTGGCATATACTTAGCAAATACACAACATATAACTACATGACATTATGCTAATAGCACAGTGAGCACATTACAGTGGCTTAACCAACAAAAAAGAATGTCAGCATCCATCCATTTTCTACCGCTTGTCCCTTTCGGAGTGGCGGAGGGTGCAACACAGAGCAATAAACATTTTTTTTTTATCCTGTCATGGTTGAAATATTATCGAATATATAGAGTAAATACGTTTAATAAAAGTGTATCCAGAGAATCTGTGTCATACAACTTTCTGTGGACCTGTGATTTGTGAAAAATTCCGCATTTTTGTAAAAGCAAGGACTAATTATTGTTATTTATTCATTTAAAAAAATTTAATTAAAGTGTAGTTGGAATAAGGCGTAACACATCTGAAAAAAACAAACATATGTGACTCTTTTAATTGGTTAGAATTGATGGTGAATTCTCCATTTAGGAAGGCAACAGATGTTATTTATTTATTCAGTGCAATCACTTATTTTGCTTGTATTTTGAATTAAATTAATTGAAAATGCAATCAGATTAAAGTGCAAGATATGTTGGTTGATTTAAAAAAGTAATATTTCACTGTTGTACTGTACTATTGTATTTTAATACTGTATTTCCTGGGGTACTCAAATGGAACTGATTTGATGGCATGTCTTTACTGCCACCTAGTGGCTATTATAAAAAGTAGATATGAACATACTGTACAGTAAAAGTGATACTGTATACTGGAATACATTCAGCTTTAAAAACGTCAATGGTAGATACTATCTTAATGATGCAGTAATTTTGGTCTGCATTGTGGCTATGGCATCACATTTGTCACTAATAGCAAAAATGAAAATGCTCGAAAAGTGCAAAGAGTAGCAATAATTGATAGCTTTACTAATGACACGGTTGCATTTTATTGCAAAACCGTACATTTTACAATGAGATTGCATGTACATACATATATAAGTTCACAATATATTTGTTACACACTGCATATGCAGCTATGCTGTCTCAAAAATCCATTATATACATGTTTTGTAAAGTAACACCTTTTCTAAGGTAACACATATTTTGTAACATAATATGTGTTTTATATCAACATGCTTTAAAACATAACACATCTTTGAAACGCGACACATCCTAACACGTTTTGTGACGTAACCGGTTTTGACGTATTGCATGTTTTGTAGCCAGAACACAGTCTAGTAATGTAACACACATTTTGTAACGCAAGACACGTTTGTAACGTAATGCATGTTTTGTAACGTAAGACACGTTTGTAATGTAACGCATGTTTTGTGACATAACACATACTACGTAACTAACACATTTTGGAATGCAACAGTTTTTGAACGTAATACACGTGTGTAACGTTTCTGTACGCTTCAGATTTTATAGCATAACCTGTTTTGTAATACATCAAGTGTTTTGTAAAGTAACATTTTTTGCGAAGTAACGTGGTGTAATGCAACACGTGTTTAAAAAACGTAACAGGTTTCCAACATAAAACATTTTTAAGGTAACATGTTTTTGGACCTAACGCATGTTTCCTAACTTAACTTTTGTAACTTCAGACGTTTTTGTAACATAACACGTATTTTGTAACTAACACATTTCGCAATGCAACACTTTTTGAAAATGCTACACATTTGTAATGTTTCTAAACGCCACACATTTCATAACATAACGTGTTTTGTAATCCATCAAGTGTTTTGTAAAATAAAAAGTTTTCCGAACTAACATGTATTGTAACGCAATAAATGTTTTGAAACGTAACAGGTTTTTAACATAACACAATTGTAAGGTAACATGTTTTTGGACCTAACGCATGTTTCCTATCTAGCCCGTTCTTTGTAACATCAGACGTTTTTGTTACGTAAGGCATGTTTTGTAACATAACACATACTATGTAACTAATACATTTTATAATGCAACACTTTTTGAACGTAAACACGTTTGTAACGTTTCCAAAAGCAACCCAATTTTATGACATAACATGTTTTGTAATATATCAAGTGTTTCGCAAAGTAACATTTTTTGTAATGCAACACATGGTTTGAAAAGTAACCGGTTTCTAACATAACACATTTGTAAGGTAACATGTTTTTGGACCTAAAGCATGTTTCCTAACTTACCCGTCTTTTGTAACTTCAGACGTTTTCGTAACATAACACATATTTTGTAACCAACACATTTTGCAATGCAACACTTTTTGAAAATGCTACACATTTGTAATGTTTCTAAACGCCACACATTTCATAACATAACGTGTTTTGTAATACATCAAGTGTTTTGTAAAATAACATTTTTTCCGAAGTAACATGTATTGTAACGCAACACATGTTTTGAAACGTAACAGGTTTTTAACATAACGCAATTGTAAGGTAACATGTTTTTGGACCTAACGCATGTTTCATATCTAGCCCGTTCTTTGTAACATCAGACGTTTTTGTTACGTAAGGCATGTTTTGTAACATAACACATACTATGTAACTAACACATTTTATAATGCAACACTTTTTGAACGTAAACACGTTTGTAACGTTTCCAAAAGCAACCCAATTTTATAACATAACATGTATTGTAATATATCAAGTGTTTCGCAAAGTAACATTTTTTGTAATGCAACACATGGTTTGAAAAGTAACAGGTTTCTAACATAACACATTTGTAAGGTAACATGTTTTTGGACCTAAAGCATGTTTCCTAACTTACCCGTGTTTTGTTACGGCAGACATTTTTGTAACGTAACGCATGTTTTGTAACATAACACGTATGATGTAACTAACACATTTTGCACTGCAACACTTTTTGAATTTAATACAAGTTTTTTATGTTTTTAAATGCAACACATGTTTTGAAACCTAACAGGTTTCTATCATAAAACATTTGTAAGGTAACATGTTTTTGGACCTAAGGCATGCTTCCTAACTTACCCGTGTTTCATAACGACATACGTTTTTGTAACATAACACGTATTATGTAACGAACACATTTTGTGATGCAACGCTTTTTGAACGTAATACACGTTTGTAATGTTTCCAAAAACATCTTTGTAAGGTAACATGTTTTTGGACCTAAGGCACATTTCCTAATTTACCCGTGTTTTGTAACGTCATACGTTTTTGTAACATAACACATATTATGTAACGAACACATTTTGTGACGCAACACTTTTTGAACGTAATACACGTTTGTAATATTTCCAAAAAATATCTTTGTAAGGTAACATGTTTTTTGGACTTAAGGCATGTTTGCTGACTCACCCGTGTTTCGTAACGTCATATGTTTTTGTAACATAAAAAGTATTATGTAATGAACACATTTTGCGACGCAACACTTTTTGAACGTAATACACATTTGTAATGTTTCCAAAAACATCTTTGTTAGGTAACATGTTTTTGGACCTAACGCACGTTTCCTAACTTACCCGTATTTTGTAGCGTCAGACGTTTTTGTAACGTAAGGCATGTTTCGTAACATAACACATACTATGTATGTAACATATTTTGCAGTGCAACACTTTTTGAACGTAATAAATGTTTGTAACGTTTCTAAACGCCACACATTTCTATAACATAACGTGTTTTTTAATAAATCAAGTGTTTTGTAAAGTAACATGTTTTGCAAAGTAACATGTTTTGTAACGCAACACATGTTTTGAAACGTAACAGTTTTCTAAAAACAATTTTGTAAGGTAACATGTTTTTGGACCTAACGCACGTTTCCTAACTTACCCGTATTTTGTAGCGTCAGACGTTTTTGTTACGTAACATGTTTTGTAACATAACACATACTATGTAACTAACACATCTTGTAATGCAACACTTTTTGAACGTAACACACGTTTGTAACGTTCCCAAACGCCACACATATTTATAACATAGCCGGTTTTGTAATAAATCAACTGTTTTGTAAAGTAACATGTTTTGCAAAGTAACATGTTTTGTAACGCAACACATGTTTTGAAAAGTAACAGGTTTCGTAACATAACACATACTATGTGAGTAACACATTTTGCAATGCATGACTTTTTGAATGTATTACATGTTGTAACGCTTCCAAACGCCACACATTTTTATAACATAACGTGTTTTGTAATAAATCAACTGTCTTGTAAAGTAACATGTTTTGCGAAGTAACATGTTTTGTAACGCAACACATGTTTTGAAACGTAACAGGTTTCTAACATAACACATTTTAGGTAACATGTTTTTGGACCTAACGCATGTTTCCTAACTAGCCCGTAACGTCAGACGTTTTTGTTACGTAACACATGTTTTTGTAACATAACACATGTTGTCTAACCAGTTTTAGGAAAAACACTGCTTAATAATATGGTTATTTTTAGTCGTAACGAGTAATCTAATAATTACTTTTACTTTTGCGTACGTAACAACGCCGTTACTGATGCGTGGGGTGTAACTTGACGCGCTACTTTTGATGTGGTTGTATGTCAACAAGACAGCGTCAGAAGCACGGCAAGTTGAATGCAGGAAAAACTTCTTACTCATGAAAGCAACAACCACCACCACACTAAAATGAACTTGATATTAAAAAGGGAGAGGCAACATCACACAGCAAACATCGTGTAAGCTGAGTAAACACATTTCCACCACTACTACAAGGGATTAATGAACATCAAATATTGATTGAAGTGACAAGCTTGCAGTCCTACAATAACCAGTTCTTGGACAAGGAAACAAGACTACCATGGAAGCACATTCAATCTCTTTATTAACCAGTGCTAACACAATCTAGTGAAAAGTTTCAATAGAGCTGACGTCACAAACTGCCGTTGCTTAACCTACAAACTGACTTAAAATGTTGCTTAAAGCACGCCTTTTAAAGCCTCCCACCCACAAACACACGGACACACACACTCTGCTCTCATGAAACGTCTCTCAACTGCATATGCCAAATTTTTGACATTTTTTTAACTAGGTAACACATGAATTATTTTCCCTAGTAATTTATTATATGTATTAAAGATTAATTCAATTTTTGAGTCAATTATTTATTTGGTAAAGTAACGAGTAAGCATAACAAAAGTATTGTAATGTTCCAAACATATAACATGTTTTGTAACGCAACTCATGTTTTTGTCATTTACCGTATTTTGTAACGTAACGCCGCCATGACGTCTCTTTTCCAGGCGGTGTTTGACTGTGTTGTGAATTCCCTGAAGAATGTCCTCAACATCCTAATCGTCTACATCCTCTTCATGTTCATCTTCGCCGTCATCGCTGTGCAGCTTTTTAAAGGAAAATTCTTCTACTGCACTGATGAGTCCAAAGGTTTAGAAAAAGACTGCAGGTACATGTTCTACTTCCTCTACTTTCTGTGTACTACAGGCCAGTCTAGTACCCGCACTGTTTTACTATGAAGCCACGCTGTTGTAACACGTGGTTTGGCATTGTCTTGCTGAAATAAGCAGGGGCGTCCATGATAACGTTGCTTGGATGGCAACATATGTTGCTCCAAAACCTGTATGTAGCTTTCAGCATTAATTTTGCCTTCACAGATGTGTAAGTTACCCATGCCTTGGGCACTAATACACCCCCAAACTATCACAGATGCTGGCTTTTGAACTTTGCACCTGTAACAATCCGGATGGTTCTTTTCCTCTTTGGTCCGGAGGACACCACGTCCACAGTTTCCAAAAACAATTTGAAATGAGGACTTGTCAGACTGCAGAACACTTTTCCACTTTGCATCAGTCCATCTTAGATTAGCTCGGGCCCAGCGAAGCCGGCGGCGTTTTTGGGTGTTGTTGATAAACGGCTTTGGCTTTGCATAATAGAGTTTTAACTTGCACTTACAGATGTAGCGCATAACTGTAGTTACTGACAGTGGTTTTTCTGAAGTTTTCCTGAGCCCATGTGGGGATATCCTTTACACACTGATGTCGCTTTTTGATGCAGTACCGCCTGAGGGATCGAAGGTCTGTAATATCATCCCTTACATGCAGTGATTTCTCCAGATTCTCTGAACCTTTTGATGATATTACGGACCGTAGATGGTGAAATCCCTAAATTATTTTCAACAGCTCGTTGAGAAATGTTGTTCTTAAACTGTTGGACAATTTGCTCACACATTTGTTCACAACATGGTGACCCTCGCGCCATCCTTGTTTGTGAATGACTGAGTATTTCATGGAAGCTGCTTTTATACCCACCTGTTGCCAATTACCTTGTTCACCTGTGGGATGTTCCAAATAAGTGCTTGATGAGCATTCCTCAACTTGCTCAGTCTTTTTTGCCACTAGTGCCAGCTTTTTTGAAACATGTTGCAGACATCAAATTCCAAATTAGCTAATATTTGCAAAAAATAACAAATATTTCCAGTTTGAACGTTAAGTATCTTGTCTTTGCAGTCTATTCAATTGAAAAATATTTGTATTTTGTTTTTATTTACGATTTACACAACGTGCCAACCACATTGGTTTTGGGTTTTATATTACACAAAACAAACCTTTGACAACTTTGAATTTTTCTGTCACATTTGTTTTTCTCCCTTGATTCCAATTGGACCTTTTTTGTCATCCTGTCTCTCCGCAAGGGGTCAGTTCCTGGACTACGACAAAATGGAAAACGGACGCGACGTAGAAGCTCAGCCCAGAGAGTGGAAGAAATACGAGTTCCACTACGACAACGTTCTTTGGGCCTTTTTAACACTCTTCACTGTCTCCACGGGAGAGGGCTGGCCTCAGTAAGTCACAATCACCATCCTGTGGACTTTGATGTATGATCATTCGTGTTTCTCGCATGACTGTAAGAATTCTGCCGGATAGACGGTTGCGATAGGCTTCCTGTTCCACTCAGGTTTGAATTTGAACAACAAACTCTCCCTACTAACCCACCAGTGCCTCCATGGAAATGCTCCCCTCTACCTTAAAGAAGTACTCACCCCCAAATCCTCCACACGACACCTCCACTCCGGACAGGCTAACCTCCTCCAACCTCCGAGGACAAAGCTATGAGCTATGGGAGATCGGGCTTTCCACTCCGTCGCTCCCAGTTGGAATGCTCTCCCTGACCACCTGAGGGCACCACAGACTGTGAATAAAAAGGCTTAAAAACCCTTCCTTTTAAAAAATCCTTTTTATAAATAATCGCATACTAGATCTAGCTATTAGGGTATTCTAGTTTTTATTTTTATTTATTTTGGATTATCTTTTTATTATTATTATTATTATTGGTGAAGAAGTAGCTGAGCCGAAAGGCAAAGCTCTCAATTTACTTTCCCCTCCTCACCTATGGTCATGAGCTTTGGGTTATGACCGAAAGGACAAGATCACGGGTACAAGCGGCTGAAATGAGTTTCCTCTGCCGGGTGGTGGGCTCTCCCTTAGAGATAGGGTGAGAAGCTCTGCCATCCGTGGGGAGCTCAAAGTAAAGCCGCTGCTCCTCCACATGGAGAGGAGCCAGATGAGTTGGTTGGGGCATCTGGTCAGGATGCTTCCCGAACGCCTCCCTAGGGAGGGCACGTCCAACCGGTAGGAAGCCACGGGGGACACCCGGGACACGTTGGGAAGACTATGTCTCCCAGCTGGCCTGGGAACGCCTCGGGATCACCCGGAAAGAGCTGGACGAAGTGGCTGGGGAGAGGAAAGTCTGGGCTTCCCTGCTTAGGCTGCTGCCCCCACGACTCGACCTCGGATAAGCGGAGGAAGATGGATGGATTGATTATTATTATTATTATTAGTGTTTATTTATTTATTTATTTATTGATATACTGTAGCCCTTTGACGTTGTTTTCTCAATGTAAAGTGCTTTTTTACAAATACATTCTATTATTATTATCAATCAGATCACGAGTTGTAATTTGCGAAAAGACAACAGAGAAATCATCGGTTTTCACTTTTTTTTTTTTTTTAACTCACAAAGAAAAAGGTGAAATATTTTATTTATTTATTTTTCCACTTTTTAATATGTTTTTTTCATTTATTTTGACAATACAATTTAAGAAATGCTTTAAATGGGTGATGCGGGTTCATGGGTTTTTAAATGTGCCGAAATATAGTAAACAAGTATCTTTCTGTATGTCTTTATGTATGTGGAGACATAAATTATGATATTTTGAGGGTATTTTAAGTAGGACATCACTGAAGGCCTTGGTGGGAAACGCAAAGCCTGCCACTGCGTGAAAGTAATAGGGCGGCATAGCTCCGTTGGTAGAGGGTTCCCGGTTCGATCCCCCCTTCTGTCATCCTAGTCACTGCCGTTGTGTCCTTGGGCAAGACACTTTACCCACCTGCTCCCAGTGTCACCCACACCGTTTTAAATGTAACTTAGATATTGTAAAGCGCTTTGAGTCACTAGAGAAAAGCGCTATATAAATATAATTCACTTCACTAATGATACGCTTTTAACTTCGCAGTGCCAAATTTTGGACAATGTCAACAAAAAATGGTAACTGTACAAAATTAAACTATTAAAAAGTATTTGTCTTGTAGCTGTAATGCTTCTGGACCTCCCGAATACTCTTTTCACATAATTCCGAACTTTGCCAGAATGGATTATCGACACTGCGAAAACTGCACAATATCTTTCAGTGAGACTTGTCTCATATTGAAAATGATCCAGTTTATTGAAAATCAACTGGATCATATCGTCTTCTCGGTTGGAGGACAACGTATGCAAAATGTGCACGACACAAACATATCCTTTATTTCCTTGCAGGGTGCTGAAGCATTCCGTGGATGCCACCTATGAGGACCAGGGCCCCAGCCCGGGGTTCCGCATGGAGACGTCCATCTTCTACGTGGTCTACTTTGTGGTGTTCCCTTTCTTCTTCGTCAACATATTTGTGGCTTTGATTATCATCACCTTCCAGGAGCAGGGAGACAAAGCCATGTCTGAGTGCAGCCTGGAAAAGAATGAGGTGCGGAGCATTGCATTTTCTCATGCTATCGTTTCCTTAATTGCATGCAATGAGGGAGCATTTCTACACTGAAAAAAATGCCGGGTTATTTTGATATTGGGATACATTTTAGATTTAGACAGACAAACTTTAATGTTCCACAAGGGAAGTTGTTCCACACAGTAGCTCAGTTACAATGATGGAAAGTGTTAGGATGGAAAGGACAATGCAGGTATAAATAGACTAAATAGAGAGCTATAAAACATAACATATATACATAATATTTACATGATATATGGACAGTATGTTATATATACTGGTATATTATATTATATCATATCATATTATTTTATATTATGTCTATATCATATATACCAGTGGTCCCCAACCACCGGGCCGTGGCCCGATTGGTACCGGGCCGCAGAATAATTTTTTATTCATTTTTATTAAAAAACCCAATATACACTTACAATTAGTGCACCAACCACAAAAACCTCCCTTTTTCATGACAAAAATGTCTCTTTTTCATGACAAAGAAAGAAAAAAATAATAAAATAAAATAAATTATTAAGCGGATACAAAAAGGTTGGGGACCACTAATATACATACAATATATAACAATTACCATTTACAATATTACAGTATATGTGACATTTTGGAGTTATTATTATGAAGAGAAATCAATTTTTTCGGTTAATAATGGTATTATTTTAACTCAATTTCTGAGATTTACCAAACTATGAACCATTTTTGGGTTGATTTTCAATGACTAACGCATTTTTGGGTAAAAGGCCTTTTTTTAAATTATTAAAATAGGTACTTTTTTCTTAAGGGGAATTTTATAGAGGATTAATCTCATTAAAATTATTTACAATTACACATCGTATGTACATGAAAATATTTGCGCTTGTTGTATAGATCTACTATTGTCATGATCCGCTGCCCGGATCATGTTTGTTTACTTTTGACTCCCTCAGTTCCTGTTTTTGAGGACCCCTGGGTTTGTGTTTTATTTGCTATGTCTGCAGATTGTTTTCACCTGCCTCTGATTACTGTCCGGGACGCTCACCTGCTCCTGGGCACTAATCAGAGAGCTACTTATTCCCTGCTTTTCACCACATTCAGTCTGGCTTTCTTATTTGCTTCCACGCAACAGTTACTTATTTAATTCCTGAGCTAAGCTCCGCCTTTTTGTTTACATGCTGAGCTTTTCTTGTTCGCTGTTCCGTTAGCATCCCGTGCTATCGGCACGCTCCTACTCTTTTGTTTGAATCCTGCATGATTTATGGACGATAAATAATTTCCTTACCTGCACTTTGCCTCCGGAGTCCCGTCTGCATCCCGGGAGAACAATCCACGCAGTAAAATACGACCATACATGGCAATTCTTGTAAAAAAAACAAACCTCACTCATACCTTGCTTTTGAGTATATTTTAATGGAATACAAATTATGTTGATCAGTAGTTGAGAAGGAGTAGGACAAGCCAGCGGTGAAATGTGTAATTTTTGACCAACTATTAGGTCAAGGAGTACAGAGCCCCTAAAGGGACATGGATATTTTGCGAGATCTCGCAATACTTTTTTTGAGATCTCAACATATTTTAGCGAGATCTCGCAATACTTTTTCGTGAGATCTAACAAAAATTTTTTTTTCCTATGTCAGTGAACCGGAAGTAAAACAGACATAGTACCCATTACGGCGAGAGAGCCCCCTTGCCCTTGAGTATTATTTTCAGATGTCTCTCACTTATGTCAAAGCCATGTCTACGTGCTAGAACAGATTTGATGTCTTTGTATGTCAGGCCGATACCAAAATAGAAATCGATAAACTTCTCCCACGGATGATGGGTAGGCTTCTCCATCACTTTGTCTGTTTCAGTTCTGGTTCATCCTGTGATGGGTTGGCGACTTGTCCAAGGTGTACGCCGCCTTCCGCCCGAATGCAGCTGAGATAGGCTCCAGCGACCCCAAAAGGGAAAAACGGTAGAAAATCGATGGACTTCCGGTTCACCATCGCTGTTTCTGTTTTACTTCCAGTTCACTGACATAGGTGTCATGATCCGTAGCCCAGATAATGTGTTGTTATATTCTGTTAGTTTTGGAGTCCCTTACTGTTTTTGTGCCACCTTTGCTTGTTTTTATTTACCATGGGTGCTTATTGTTTCCACCTTTCTCTGATTGGTGCTCGGGACGCTCACCTGTTTACTGAGCACTAATCAGAGGTACTATTTAATCCTGCCTTTGCCGGTCAGTTGAACGTCCACCGCAGTAAGTTACGGTGTTCGTTCTCCCGGGATGCAGACGTACCACTCCGGACAAGACGTGCAGGTAGGAACATGATTTAATGATCAAAAAATAACGTAATACCAAAAACTGAAAAGGAATGTCTGCCGATCGCACGGGAAGCTAAGGAAAAAACTTAGAGCAGGAATCACGAGCTCGGAAACACGAAGACCAATCGTAACAGGTTGATGATCGCAAACAATAAAGCCAGGCCGACTGACCGGCAAAGGCAGGATTAAATAGTCCCTCTGATTAGTGCTCGGGAAACAGGTGAGTGTCCCGAGCACCAATCAGAGACAGGTGGAAACAATAAGCACTCATGGTAACTAAAAACAAACAAGGGTGCACAAAAACAGTAAGGGAGTCCAAAACTAACAGAATATAACAACACATGATCCGGGCGACGGATCATGACAATAGAAAAAAAACCTTTTGCGAGATCTCGCAAAACATTTTTTTCCCCTCCACGTCCCTTAAGGGGCTCCGTAAAGGAGCGCTAAATTGCGCAACCCAATAGTTGGGTCTGGAATAACCCAACATTGTTGTGTGGATAACTCAGTATTTGTGTGAAATACATTCAACCAACATTGAGTTAGCTTAACTCAACTTTTGGGTGAAATAAATAAACCCAGTTTGGTTGGGAATGAACCAACATTAAGTTAATGTAACTCAACTTTTTGGTTAAATAATTCAACGCAAAAGTTGGGTGGAAAAAATGAACCCAAAATGTTAAAATAACTCTAATAAAGGGTTCATCCTTTTCTGAATCAGCAGTTTGGTTGAAATTGGGTCTGGAATAACCCAACATTGTAGTGAGCATAACTCAGCTTTTGTGTGAAATACATTCAACCCAATAGTTGGGTTATGAATCAACCAACATGGAGTTAGCATTACTCAACTTTTGGGTTAAATACTTTAACCCAATAGTTTGGTTGGTAATAACCCAACATTAAGTAAGTTATCATAACTCAATTTTTTGGTTGAATAATTCAACGCAAAAGTTGGGTTGGAAAAAATTAACCCAAAATGTTAAAACAACTCAAATAAGGGGTTTGTCCTTTTCTGAACCAACAGTTCGGTTGAAGTTGGGTGTGGAATAACCCAAAATTGTAGTGAGCATAATAGTTGGGTTATGAATCAACCAACATTGAGTTAGCAAAACTCAACTTTTGGGTTAAATATTTCAACCCAATAGTTTGGTTGGGAATAACCCAACATTAAGTTATCATAACTCAACTTTTTGGTTGAATAATTCAACGCAAAAGTTGGGTTGGAAAAAATTAACCCAAAATGTTAAAATAACTCAAATAAGGGGGTTGTCCTTTTCCGAACCAGCAGTTGGGTTGAAATTGGGTCTGGAATAACCCAATATTGTAGTGAGCATAACTCAGCTTCTGTGTGAAACACATTCAACCCAATAGATGGGTTATAAATCAACAAACATGGAGTTAGCATAACTCAACTTTTGGGTTAAATAATTTAACCCAATAGTTCGGTTGGGAATAACTCAACATTAAGTTATCATAACTCAATTTGTTTGGTTGAATAATTCAATGCAAAAGTTGGGTTGGAAAAAAAGAACCCAAAATGTTAAAATAACTCAAAAAATGGGTTTGTCCTTTTCTGAACCAACAGTTGGGTTGAAATTGGGTTATTTTTTAACCCAACATTTTTTAGTGTGTAGCATATACAGCAAATATGGAAATCCAAATGCATGTCGCTGATATTTGACTGTTCCACGCTAACAAACTGATATCCTAAGTGAGATTTGTTTCCTGAGCTGTTAGGTTTCATTCACATGGAGGCTGTTTTCTTTGCATTTGTAGTCTCATCATATTTAATGCACCAACAATTATCCATTCCTTTTGGTGCTAGCCAGCTGCCTCTCTTGTTTCTTTTTTTAATGATAAGATCCCAGCTCGCAAAAACCTAATTGTACGAATTTTTGCTTCTGTTTTTTGTCTTTCCAATCAGAGGGCTTGTATCGATTTCGCCATAAACGCCAAGCCGTTGACAAGATACATGCCGGAGAACAAGCAGTCCTTCCAGTATAAGATGTGGAAATTTGTGGTGTCGCCGCCGTTTGAGTATGCCATCATGACTTTAATTGCCCTCAACACGGTGGTGCTGATGATGAAGGTGAGATACAAAATACACAAACAAACCTGACCTCCGTTGGAAGCAAAATAGAAAAACTTAGGGGTCACCAATCTTTTTGAAACCAAGAGCTACTTCTTGGGTACTGATTAATGCGAAGGGCTACCAGTTTGATACACACTTAAATAAATTGCCGGAAATAGCCAATTTGCTCAATTTACCTTTAATAAATACATCTATATATATATATGTATATATATATATATATATATATATATATATATATATATATATATATATATATATATATATATATATATATATATATATATATGAAAAAATGGGTATTTCTGTCTATCATTCCGTCGTACATTTTTTTTCCTTTTACGGAAGGTTTTTTGTGGAGAATAAATGATGAAAAAAACACTTAATTGAACGGTTTAAAAGAGGAGAAAACACGAAAAAAAAAGAAAATTAAATTTTGAAACATAGTTTATCTTCAATTTCGACTCTTTAAAATTCAAAATTCAACTGAAAAAAACTAAGACAAAAACTAGCTAATTCGAATGTTTTTGAAAAAATTTAAAAAAGAATTTATGGAACATCATTGGTAATTTTTCCTGATTAAGGTTGATTTTAGAATTTTGATGACATGTTTTAAATAGGTTAAAATCCAATCTGCACTTTGTTAGAATATATAACAAATTGGACCAAGCTATATTTCTAACAAAGACAAATCATTATTTCTTCTCGATTTTCCAGAACAAAATTTTTAAAAGAAATTCAAAAGACTTTGAAATAAGATTTAAATTTGATTCTACAGATTTTCTAGATTTGCCAGAATAATTTTTTTGAATTTTAATCATAACAAGTTTGAAGAAATATTTCACAAATATTCTTCGTCGAAAAAACAGCAGCTAAAATGAAGAATTAAATCAAAATGTATTTATTATTCTTTACAATAAAAAAAAAATACTTGAACATTGATTTCAATTGTCAGGAAAGAAGAGGAAGGAATTTAAAAGGTAAAAAGATATGTGTTTAAAAATCCTAAAAATCATTTTTAAGGTTGTATTTTTTCTCTAAAATTGTCTTTCTGAAAGTTATAGGAATCAAAGTAAAATTAATTTATTCAAACAAGCGAAGACCAAGTCTTTAAAATATTTTCTTGGATTTTCAAATTCTATTTGAGTTTTGTCTCTCTTAGAATTAAAAATGTCAAGCTAAGCGAGACCAGCTTGCTAGTAAATAAATAAAATGTAAAAAATAGAGGCAGCTCACTGGTAAGTGGTGCTATTTGAGCTATTTTTAGAACAGGCCAGCGAGCGACTCATCTGGTCCTTACGGGCTACCTGGTGCCCGCGGGCACCGCGTTGGTGACCCCTGACTTAGACATACACTGCAGCAATATTAAGTACATCTGCAGCATGTAATTACTAGGGTTGTACGGTATACCGGTATTAGTATAGTGCCCAAATACTAATTAATCATATTCCGCCTCTGAAAAGTACTGGTACGTTGTGTCATTGATGGTTTACGAGCAGAGGAGCATGTTCGGCAGCGCACAATCACAGAATACTTACAAGTAGACACAGTTTGTAGACAGAAAAAGGAGAACGGACACATTTGGGCTTAAAAACTAACGATAAAGGTGAAGTTATAACACTGAAACGCCCTCAGGAAGAGGTGCTTTAAGACACGGCTAGCTAGCTAGCGGCTAATGTCCATTCGCAGTGTTTCAGCTACTTCTAAATCACTAATCCTCGACTCCATGGCGACCAATAAAGTAAGTTTCTTACAAGTATCATCCCTGCAGGACGAGGAATAGATAAACATGCTTCACCACACACCGTAGCTCACCGGCGTCAAAATGTAAACAAACGCCATTGGTGGATTTACACCTAACATCCACTGTAATGATACCAAGTACAGTAGCGTATCTGGTTGATACTACTATGATTATGTCAATATTTTTTGGCATCACAACATCTTCTGTCGTTTTACTGTGTTTATAAGCTCAGGAAATATGTCCCTGGACACGTGAGGACTTTGAATGTGATCCAGTAACGACTTGGTATCAGATTGATACCCAAATTTGTGGTATCATCCAAAACTAATGTAAAGCATCCAAACAACTGAAGAATAAGTGACTATTACATTTTAACAGAAGTGTAGATAGAACATGTTAAAAGAGAAAGTAAGCAGAAATAAACAGTAAATGAACAAGTGGATTAAGAATACATTTTCTACCACTTGTCCTTAAAGGCCTACTGAAATGAGATTTTCTTATTTAAACGGGGATAGCAGGTCCATTCTATGTGTCATACTTGATCATTTCGCGATATTGCCATATTTTTGCTGAAAGGATTTAGTAGAGAACATCGACGATAAAGTTTGCAACTTTCGGTGCTAAGATAAAAGCCCCGCCTCTACCGGAAGTCACAGGCGATGATGTCACACGTGTGGGAGCTCCTTACATATTCACATTGTTTATAATGGGAGCCTCCAACAAAAACAGCTATTCGGACTGAAAAAACGACAATTTCCCCATTAATTTGATGAAAGATTCGTGTTTGAGGATATTAAAAGCGACGGACTAGAAAAAAAAAAAATAAAGTTAAAAAAATAAAATGCGTTTGCATTGGGACGGATTCCGATGTTTTTAGACACATTTACTCGGATAATTCTGGGAAATCCCTTATCTTTCTATTGTGTTGGTAGTGTTTTAGTGAGTTTAATAGTACCTGATAATCGGAGGTGTGTGTCCACGGGTGTCTTGACGCCAGTGTCTCAGAGAAGTCGACGGCAGCTATGGACGGGGCAGCTCAGCTTTTCTCCGGTAAGAAGCGACTTTTTAACCACAATTTTCTCACCGAAACCTGCTGGTTGACATTCCATCGTGATTCATGTTCGCTTGACCGCACTCTGATCCATAGTAAATTTTCACCTCCAGGAATTTTAAACAAGAAATCACATTGTGATTGTGTGGCTAAAGCAAGGATCAACAACGCGGTGCCCGTAAGGACCAGATGAGTAGCCCGCTGGCCTGTTCTAAAAATAGCTCAAATAGCAGCACTTACCAGTGAGCTGCCTCTATTTTTTAAAATTTCATTTATTTACTAGCAAGCTGGTCTTGCTTTCGCTTTGCTCGACATTTTTAATTCTAAGAGAGACAAAACTTAAATAGAATTTGAAAATCCAAGAAAATATTTTAAAGACTTGGTCTTCACTTGTTTGAATAAATTCATTAATTTTTTTACTTTGCTTCTTAGAACTTTCAGAAAGACTATTTTAGAGAAAAAAATACAACCTTAAATATGATTTAATGATTTTTAAACACATATACCTTTTTACCTTTTAAATTCCTTCCTCTTCTTTCCTGACAATTTAAATCAATTTTCAATATTTTTTTTATTGTAAAGAATAATAAATACATTTTAATCTAATTCTTCATTATAGCTTCTATTTTTTTGATGAAGAATATTTGTGAAAGATTTCTTCAAACTTATGATTAAAATTCAAAAAAAATATTCTGGAAAATATAGAAAATCTGTAGAATCAAATTTAAATCTTATTTCAAAGTCTTTTGGATTTCTTTTAAAATTGCTGTTCTAGAACAACTAGAAGAAATAATGATTTTTCTTTGTTAGAAATATAGCTTGGTCCATTTTTTTAAATATATTCTAACAAATTGCAGATTGGATTTTAACCTATTTAAAACATGTCATCAAAATTCTAAAATTAATCTTAATTAGGAAAAATTACTAATGAAGCTGCATAAATTCTTTTTTTTATTTTTTCAAAAAGATTCGAATTAGCTAGTTTTTTTTTTTTTTTTTATTGGTTGAATTTTGAATTTTAAAGAGTCGAAATTGAAGATAAATTATGTTTCAAAATTTCATTTTCAGTTTTTTTCCTGTTTTCTCCTCTTTTAAACCGTTCAATTAAGTGTAAAACAATGTTCGATGGAATGACAGAAAGAAATACCAACTTTATATATATATATATATATATATATATATATATATATATATTTACTAAAGGTAAATTGAGCAAAGTGGCTATTCCTGGCAATTTATTTAAGTGTGTATCAAACTGGTAGCCCTTCGCATTAATCAGTACCCAAGAAGTAGCTTTTGGTTTCAAAAAGGTTGGTGACCCCTGGGCTAAAGGCTAAAGCTTCCCAAACCCATCTTGCTACTTCGACTTCTCCATTATTAATTGAACAATTTGCAAAAGATTCAGCAACACAGTTCTCCAAAATACTGTGTAATTATGCCGTTAAAGCAGACGACATTTAGCTGTGTGTACGTAGCGCTCATACTTCCTAAAAACCCGTGACGTCTTGTGAACACGTCATCATTACGCGACGTTTTCAAGACGAAACTCCCGGGAAATTTAAAATTGCAATTTAGTAAACTAAAAAGGCCGTATTGGAATGTGTTGCAATGTTAATATTTCATCATTGATATATAAACTATCAGACTGCGTGGTGGGTTTCAGTAGGCCTTTAATAATTTTGACAAAATAATAGAATGGAAAATGACACAATATGTTACTGCATATGTCAGCAGACTAAATTAGGAGCCTTTGTTTGCTTACTGGGCTTCACGGTGGCAGAGGGGTTAGTGCGTATGCCTCACAATACGGAGGTCCTGCAGTCCTGGGTTCAATCCCAGGCTCGGGATCTTTCTGTGTGGAGTTTGCATGTTCTCCTCGTGAATGCGTGGGTTCCCTCCGGGTACTCCGGCTTCCTCCCACTTCCAAAGACATGCACCTGGGGATAGGTTGATTGGCAACACTAAAATTGGCCCTAGTGTGTGAATGTGAGTGTGAATGTTGTCTGTCTATCTGTGTTGGCCCTGTGATGAGGTGGCGACTTGTCCAGGGTGTACCCTGCCTTCCGCCCGATTGTAGCTGAGATAAGCGTCAGCGCCCCCCGCCCCCCCAAAAGGGAATAAGCGGTATAAAATGGATGGATGGATGGATGTTTGCTTACTTCCCAATAAAAGACAAGTTGTCTTATATGTTCACTATTTTATTTAAAGAAAAACTTGCAATAAGAAACATATGTTTAATGAACCGAAATATTTTTTTGTTAAAATAAAGCCAATCATGCAATTTTTTGTGGTCCTCTTTATTTAGATCGAAATGTATCGAAATACATTTTGGTACCGGTACCGGTATCAAAATATAGGTATTGGGACAACACTAGCATACGCTGTGTTTTGGATTTTTTAACAAAGTATATTTAACATTTACATTAAAATGTCTATTTAGATTTAACATCCAGTTTGCATGTTCTCCCCGTGACTGCGTGGGTTCCCTCCGGGTACTCCGGCTTCCTCCCACTTCCAAAGACGTGCACCTGGGGATAGGTTGATTGGCAACACTAAATTGTGTGAATGTGAGTGTGAATGTTGTCTATCTGTGTTGGCCCTGCGATGAGGTGGCGACTTGTCCAGTGTGTACACCGCCTTCCGCCCAAATGCAGCTGAGATAGGCTCCAGCACCCACCCCGCGACCCCAAAAGGGACAAGCGGTAGGAAATAGATGGATGGATGTTTATAAGAACCACAACTTATAAATACTAATAGATATTTGTGATATATGGTATTTCTGGGGAAAACAACAATACACTCCAATTGAAAACTGTAATAGAATTTAAGACTTGATAGATTGCTCAAATTATTGTAGAGATTCTATAAACATGATTTCTTTTTTTCCCCCCTCACAAATATTTCATCGGCCGCAGTGAACGTTTGTCCTTTTGTGCATTTCCTCCACAGTTTTACGGCGCTCCAGACATTTACGAGTCCATGCTGAAATACTTGAACATCGTCTTCACTGCCCTCTTTACTCTGGAGTGCATCCTTAAAGTCATTGCATTTGGTCCGCTGGTAAGAATGTGTTCCTTTTGCACCTTTAATTACCATATTTTTTCGGAGTATAAGTCGCTCCGGAGTATAAGTCGCACCTGCCGAAAATGCATAATACTGAAGGGAACAAACATTTATAAGTTGCATTTTTTGGGGAAATTTATTTGATAAAACCCAAAATCAAGAATAGACATTTGAAAGGCAATTTAAAATAAATAAAGAATAGTGAACAACAGGCAGAATAAGTGTACCTTATATGATGCATAAATAACCAACTGGGAAGGTGCCTAATATGTTAAAGCAGGGGTGTCAAACTCAAATACAGAGTGGGCCAAAATTTAAAACTGAACAAAGCCGCAGGCCAAAGTTGATCAACTTAACCTTTTAATAGGGACCCAAACAAGTTTTGCATTGAATATTGAACAAGCAAGGCTTATATAACTTTATAGTGACATGCAAAATCCAGTTTTGTTGGTAGCGGGGGTGTATATTTTAGCGTCCCGAAAGAGTTAGTGCTGCAAGGGGTTCTGGGTATTTGTTCTGTCGTGTTGATGTTGTGTTACAGTGCGGATGTTCTCCCGAAATGTGTTTGTCATTCTTGTTTGGTGTGGGTTCACAGTTTGGTGCATATTTGTAACAGTGTTGAAGTTGTTTATATGGCCACCCCTCAGTGTGACCTGTATGGCTGTTGACCAAGTATGCCTTGCATTCACTTGTGTGTGTGTAGAATCCGCATATATTACGTGACTGGGCCGGCACGCTGTTTGTATGGCGGAAAAGTGGACATGACGACAGGTTGTAGAGGACGCTAAAAGCGGTACCTTTAAGGCACACCGCCGATATTGTTGTCCGAGTGGAAATCGGGAGAAATTCAAGAGAATGGTTGCCCCGGTAGATTTTCGGGGGGGGGGTCTCCTGGGAAAATCGTGAGGGTTGGCAAGTATTAGAATTAGCGGTGAATGCACCGCTGCTGTATAATACCGGCGGGCCGGCTCTAATGTTAATTTAATATTGTCTCAAGGGCCAAAATAAATTACATGGCCCGTGGCCCAGAGTTTGACACCCATGTGTTAACATAACATATTATGGTAAGAGTTATTCAAATAACTATAACATATAGAACATGCTATACATTTACCAAACAATCTGTCATCCCTAATCGATAAATCCCATGAAATCTTAGACGTCTAGTCCCTTACGTGAATGAGCTAAATAATATTATTTGACATTTTACGGTAATGTGTTAATATTTCACTCATAAGTCGCTCCTGAGTATAAGTCGCACCCCCGGCCAAACTATGAAAAAAACTGTGACTTATAGTCCGAAAAATACGGTACCTCTTCCAGGAATAGGATTGCCGGGTTTGTGCGTTTTGTTTGTGAGTTGACGACGCCACACGTAAAAAAGTATGGTCGGATTTGGATGAAACTGTCAAAAAATGTGATTGGATATTGAGCCTTATCCGGATATTTACACATACCTAACTTAGACTTAGACTTGGACTTAGAATGTTACCTTACGTTTATGGAGAGGTGGGTAATAACGCGCTACATTTACTCCGTTACATTTACTTGAGTAACTTTTGGGATAAATTGTATTTCTACGAGTAGTTTTAATGCAACATACTTTTACTTTTACCCGAGTATATTTATAGAGAAGAAACGCTACTTTTACTCCGCTCCATTTATCTACATTCAGCTCGCTACTCACTACTGATTTTTATCGATCTGTTAATGCAGGCTTTGTTTTGGTTTGTCAGACAGACCTTCAAAGTAGGATCCATCATATGCCTGTTTCACCAATCAAATGCAGTCACTGGTGACGTTTGACTCCATTTCACCAATCAAATGCAGTCAGTGGTGGCGTTTGACTCCGTTTCACCAATCAAATGCAGTCACTGCTGACGTTTGACTCTGTTTCACCGATCAAATCCAGTCACTGCTGACGTTTGACTCCGTTTCACCAATCAAACAGAGCCAGGCGGTCACATGATTAATTGCACACTTTTTTAAAATTTGTATAAATCTTTATTTATGAATTTCAACATTTACAAACAATTGAAAATAATAATCAAAGTAAGCAGCGCCAGGGGGTTGTATATTCAAAGTAACTAAAATAGAATGCAAAAAATATTTATACGTAAAATCAATCAATCAATCAATCTTTATTTATATAGCCCTAAATCACAAATGTCTCAAAGGACTGCACAAACCATTACGACTACGTCATCCTCGGAAGAACCCACATAAGGGCAAGGAAAACTCACACCCAGTGGGCAGGGAGAATTCACACCCAGTGGGATGCCAGTGACAATGATGATTATGAGAAACCTTGGAGAGGACCTCAAATGTGGGCAACCCCCCCCTCTAGGGGACCGAAAGCAATGGATGTCAAGCGGGTCTAACATGATACTGTGAAAGTTCAATCCATAGTGGCTCCAACACAGCCACGAGAGTTCAGTTCAAAGCGGATCCAAGACAGCAGCGAGAGTCCCGTCCACAGGAAACCATCCCAAGCGGAGGCGGATCAGCAGCGTAGAGATGTACCCAACCGATACACAGGCGAGCGGTCCATCCTGGGTCCCGACGAGCGGTCCATCCTGGGTCTCGACTCTGGACAGCCAGTACTTCATCCATGGTCATCGGACCGGACCCCAAAGAAAAGAAGCGGCAGATTAACTGGTCTAAAAAGGAGGTCTATTTAAAGGCTAAAGTATACAAATGAGTTTTAAGGTGAGACTTAAATGCTTCTACTGAGGTAGAATCTCGAACTGTTACCGGGAGGGCATTCCAGAGTACTGGAGCCCGAACGGAAAACGCTCTATAGCCCGCAGACTTTTTTTGGGCTTTAGGAATCACTAATAAGCCGGAGTCTTTTGAACGCAGATTTCTTGCCGGGACATACGGTACAATACAATCGGCAAGATAGGCTGGAGCTAGACCGTGTAGTATTTTATACGTGAGTAGTAAAACCTTAAAGTCACATCTTAAGTGCACAGGAAGCCAGTGCAGGTGAGCCAGTACAGGTGTAATATGATCAAACTTTCTTGTTCTTGTCAAAAGTCTAGCAGCCGCATTTTGTACCAACTGTAATCTTTTAATGCTAGACATGGGGAGACCCGAAAATAATACGTTACAGTAATCGAGACGAGACGTAACAAACGCATGGATAATGATCTCGGCGTCTTTAGTGGACAAAATGGAGCGAATTTTAGCGATATTACGGAGATGAAAGAAGGCCATTTTAGTAACGCTTTTAATGTGTGACTCAAAGGAGAGAGTTGGGTCGAAGATAATACCCAGATTTTTTACCGAGTCACCTTGTTTAATTATTTGGTTGTCAAATGTTACAGTTGTATTATTAAAAAGAGGTTGGTGTCTAGCAGGACCGGTAATCAGCATTTCCGTTTTTTGGACGTTTGCAGTCACTGGTGACGTTTGACTCTGTTTCACCAATCAAATGCAGTCACTGCTGACGTTTGACTCCATTTCACCAATCAAACAGAGCCAGGCGGTCACATGATTAACTGCACACTTTTTTTTTTTTTATACATTTTTATTTATAAATTTCAACATTTACAAACAGTTGAAAATAATAATGAAAGTAAGCAGCGCCAGGGGGTTGTATATTCAAAGTAACTAAAATAGAATGCAAAAAATATATATATATACAGTAAATAAACAAAGTGCAAAGCCATAAGCTCACTCAATCTCAGTAAAGAACTTAAATTTGGAACACAGCATCATCGTTTTCACAGCTTTTTGCTTGTTAGAGGTAGAGTGTTTTAATGTAGAGTTCTAAATCTTTTTTAAAGGCACAGACATCAGGTCGAGTATTGAGAAACCTACATTTATGAATATAAAACTTAGCCAATAGTATAATGAGGTTGCAAAGGTAAAATTAATTTTCAAAAATGTTTTCAATACAGTGTAAAACCAAATATATATTAAACGAACAGGTTACTCATCAGTTACTCAGTAGTTGAGTAGTTTTTTCACAACATACTTTGTACTTTTACTCAAGTAAATATTTGGGTGACTACTCCTTACTTTTACTTTAGTAATAAATCTCTGAAGCACGGGTGTCAAACTCTGGCCCGCGGGCCAAATTTGGCCCGCCGTGTAATTTCATTTGGCCCTTGAGGCAATATCTAATTAACATTAGAGCTGGCCCGCCGGTATTATACAACTGTGGTGCCGCTGTAACACCGCATTAACCGCTAATACTCATACTTGCCAACCTTCCTGCTTTTCTCGGGAGACTCCTGAAGTTCAGTGCCCCTCCTGAAAATCACCCGGGACAACCATTCTTCCGAATTTCTCCCGATTTCCACCAAGACAACGATATTGTAGGCGGGCCTTAAGGGCATTGCCTTTAGCGTTCTCTACAACCTGTCGTTGAGTCCGCTTTTCTTCCATACATACAGCGTGCCTGTCCGGTCACATAGTATTTACGGCTTTTACACACACATAAGTGAATGCAAGTCATACTTGGTCTACAGCCATACAGGTCACACTGAGGATGGCAGTATAAACAACTTATCACTGTTACAAATATGCGCCAAACTGTGAACCCACACCAAACAAGAATGACAAACACATTTCAGGAGAACATCCGCACCGTAACACAACATAAACACAACAGAACAAATACCCAGAACCTTGCAGCACTAACTCTTCTGGGGCACTACAATATACACCCACGCTACCACCAAACCCCACTCCCTAGCTTGTTCAATATTCAATGCAAAACTTGTTTGGGTCTTATTAAAAGGTTAATTTGTTCAATTTTGGCCAGCGGCTTTGTTCAGTTTTAAATTTTGGCCCGCTCTGTATTTGAGTTTGACACTCCTGCTCTAAAGTAACAGTACACTTGAGTACAATTTCTGGCTACTCTACCCACCTCTGCGTTTATTTTTTGAGCTTCAACTTCTGTGTGTGTATGATAGCAGCCCAGCAGAGAGTGGAGACTGAGAAGAAAGTTCAGTCAGTTTGTTGTTTCTAATGAGACTTTCAGGATTAGTCATAACTAAAGATGTCTAATAATGGCTTTTTTTACGATATTGTCCAACTCCTAATTACCGATTCCGATATCAACCGATACTGATATATACAATAGCAGGCTCTTTGCTTGGCGATCACGCGAACAGCTTACTCGGCCAAACGACCTGTGGGTAATGTTTCATTTTTCAAAGCCCACAAGGAAAATGTTTTTAAAAAAAACCCACCTCTCCATCATTAGTAAAGTCAGATTCAACTTTTTCCAAAATCTGCTAGCTTGATGCTGATATACATTAGCTTTGCTGTTGACATACTACAGGTTAACATTAGCGATTTTACAAAGCGATGAAGTGGTGACGCAAGCATTAGAAAATGGATGGATGGATGGATTTAAACTACCGTAGAGATGTCCGATAATGTTTTTTTTGCCGATATCTGATATTCCGATAGTGTCCAACTCTTAATTACCAAATCCGATATTAACCGATACCGATTTATACAGTCGTGGAATTAACACATTATGCCAAATTTTGTTGTGATGCCCCGCTGGATGCATTAAACAATGTAACAAGTTTTACAAAATAAATCAACTCAGAGGTGGCGACTTGTGTACGCCGCCTTCCACCCGATTGTAGCTGAGATATGCACCAGCGACCCCAAAGGGAATAAGCGGTAGAAAATGGATGGATGGAAAAAAAATGTCAACATGGCACTGCCATATTTATTATTGAATTCACAAAGTGCATTGTTTTTTTTTAACCTGCCTCAAAACAGCAGCTTGGAATTTGGGACATGCTCTCCCTGAGAGAGCATGAGGAGGTTGACGTGGGCGGGGTTGGGGGTGGGGGTTGATGTAGGAGGGGTATACAGTGGGGCTAAAAAAGTATTTGGTCAGCCACCGATTGTGCAAGTTCTCCCACTTAAAATGATGACAGAAGGCGGTATAGCTCAGTTGGTAGAGTGGCCGTACCAGCAACTTGAGGGTTGCAGGTTCAATTCCCGCTTCCGCTGTCCTAGTCACTGCCGTTGTGTCCTTGGGCAAGACACTTTACCCACCTGCTTCCAGTGCCACCCACACTGGTTTGAATGTAACTTAGATTTTGGGTTTCACTTTGTAAAAGCGCTATATATATATAATTCACTTCACACTTCACTCATTTTCATCATTGGTACACTTCAACTGTGAGAGACAGAATGTGAAAAAAAAAATCCAGGAATTCACATTGTAGGAATTTTAAAGAATTTATTTGTAAATTATGGTGGAAAATAAGTATTTAGTCACTTCAAACAAGGAAGATCTCTGGCTTCCACAGACCTGTAACTTCTTCTTTACGAAGCTCTTCTGTCCTCTACTCGTTACCTGTATTAATGGCACTTGTTTGAACTCGTTATCTGTATAAAAGAAACCTGTCCACAGCCTCAAACAGTCAGACTCTAAACTCCACTATGGCCAGGACCAAAGAGCTGTCGAAGGACACCAGGAAAATAATTGTAGACCTGCACCAGACTGGGAAGAGCAAATCTACAATAGGCAAGCAGCTTGGTGTGAAAAAATCAACTGTGGGAGCAATTATCAAAAAATGGAAGACATACAAGACCACTGATAATCTCCCTCGATCTGGGGCTCCACGCAAGATCTCATCCCGTGGGGTCAAAATGGTCATGAGAACGGTGAGCAAAAATCCCAGAACCACACGGGGGGTACCTGGCGAATGACCTGCAGAGAGCTGGGACTAAAGTAACAAAGGTTACCATCAGTAACACACTACGCCGACAGGGAATCAAATCCTGCAGTGCCAGACCTGTTCCCCTGCTTAAGCCAGTGCATGTCCAGGCCCGTCTGAAGTTTGCCAGAGCACATGGATGATACAGCAGAGGATTGGGAGAATGTCATGTGGTCAGATGAAACCAAAAGAGAACTTTTTGGTATAAACTCAACTCGTCGTGTTTAGACAAAGAAGAATACTGAGTTGCGTCCCAAGAACACCACACCTACTGTGAAGCATGGGGGTGGAAACATCATGCTTTGGGTCTGTTTTTCTGCTAAGGGGACAGGACGATTGATCCGTGTTAAGGAAAGAATGAATGGGGCCATGTATCGTGAGATTTTGAGCCAAAACCTCCTTCCATCAGTGAGAGCTTTGAAGATGAACCGTAGCTGGGCATTCCAGCATGTTATTGATCCCAACACTCCGCCCGGGCAATGAAGAGTGGCTCTTTAAGAAGCATTTGAAAGTCCTGTAGTGGCCTAGCCAATCTCCAGACCTCAACCCCATTGAAAATCTGTGGAGGGAGTTGAAAGTCTGTGTTGCTCGGCAACAGCCCCAAAACATCAATGCTCTCGAGAAAATCTGCATGGAGGACTGGGCCAACATACCAGCTACTGTGTGTCCAAACCTGGTAAAGACCTATAGTAATCATTTGACCTCTGTTATTGCCAACAAAGGTTATATTACAAAGTATTGAGTTGAATTTTTGTTATTGACCAAATACTTATTTTCCACCATAATTTACAAATAAATACTTTAAAATTCCTACAATGTGAATTCCTGGATTTGTTTCCTTCACATTCTTAACAGTTGAAGTGTACCTATGATGAAAATTACAGACCTCTGTCATCATTTTAAGTGGGAGAACTTGCACAATCGGTGGCTGACTAAATACTTCTTTTTTGCCCCACTGTATATTGTAGGGTCCCGGAAGAGTTAGTGCTGCAAGGGGTTCTGGGTATTTGATCTGGTGTGTTTGTGTTGTGTTACGGTGCGGATGTTCTCTCGAAATGTTTGTCATTCTTGTTTGGTGTGGGTTCACAGTGTGGTGCATATTTGTAACAGTGTTAAAGTTGTTTATACGGCCACCCTCAGTGTGACCTGTATGGCGGTTGACCAAGTATGCTTGCATTCATTTGTGTGTGTGAAAAACCGTAGATATTATGTGGTTGGGCCGGCACGCAAAAGCAGTGCCTTTAAGGTTTATTGGCGCTCTGTACTTCTCCCTACGTCCGTGTACCAACCTATACAGCGGCGTTTTAAAAAGTTATAAATCTTACCTTTTGAAACCGATACCGACAATTTCCGATATTACATTTTAAAGCATTTATCGGCCGATAATATCGGACATCTCTAGTCATACCAAGTTAGTACAGGGTTTATTTTTAGGGTTGATCCGGATCCCTGTCTTGTTTCAAGAATTTTTTTACTATTTGGAAATAAGGCCTGGCAGAGGCCTATGCTCTTTGAGTGCTCTTCTAGTTACATTCTAATCAGATCATGGGTGATTTTGCCATTTTTTTAATTTTATTTTTTCAGAAATAAAGCAACATGTTTTTAAGCAAAAAAAATTACATTTAAAACTTGATTCATGGTTATCAAAATTATGTCTCAAATGGAAAAAGAAAGATGCAAAATAAATCTTACCAATAAAAAAAGGAAGGGTTCAAAGAGAGATTGCATTTTTCTACATTTTTCCTCTAAGGTGTTTCCTTCTCCATGTTGCATTTTTAAATTTGCTCTTCTCACACACAATTTTACCTGTTTTGTTGTATAACTGCGACCGATGGCTCAGGTGTGCTGTTGATAGCGCTCCACACCACACTCCTACTCACCTACTTATGTTAATACCAACATTTAAGCATTCTTCGAGTAAAACGGCGAAGAAAACGTTTTAAGCCGTCATATAATCCTGCAGCATGAGGTGTTTTAGACCACAATTTGACTGCAATGCTAATCCACGGTATTTTTTTTTCCTTTTCAGAACTACCTGAAAGCAGCCTGGAATGTGTTTGACTTTGTGACAGTGCTTGGGAGCATAACAGACATCTTGGTAACAGAGGTAAAGGTAAGACCTGCAGTAGGAATTACAACAATACATTAGGGGGGTCCACATTTTATACAGAACAATTTTCCACTTTTGTGCATGTAAAATGCTCAAACCAATTCAATATGGGTCATTGCAGTCGGGATCAAAAGTTTACATATAACTTGTAAAGAGCATAATGTCATGGCTCTCTTGAGTTTCCAATAACACGGACAACGATAAGACCTTCTGGAGGAAAGTTCTGTGGTCAAATGAAACAAAAATTGAGCTGTTTGGCCACAATACCCAGCAAAATGTTTGGAGGAGAAAAGGTGGGGCCTTTAATCCCAGGAACACCATAGCTACAGTCAAGCATGGTGGTGGTAGCATCATGCTCTAGGCTTGTTTAGCTCCCAATGGAACTGGTGCTTTAAATGGGACAATGAAAAAGTCAGAGTTAGTTGTTGACGTACCCCAAGATGCAGAGAAGGAGGCGGGCATTTTGCAGGTAAACATGATTTAATCTTTAAATACTAAAACAAGAACAAAACCAAAAAGGGTACAAACAAAAAGCGCGCACGAGGCGGATAACAAACTTGGCTAAGAAAAAACAAACTTGGGAGCTGGGAACAAAAGACAGTAAGCTACAAAGAGCAATGCTGCATTGACACGACAGTACATGACGCGACAGGTAGCAACGACAATACAGAAGTGCAAAAATCCAGCACTGACTAGATGGGAAGAAAGGTCGAAATAGGAGCGGGCTGATTGACACCAGGTGTGGCCAGGTGCCAATCAGCCGCAGCAGAGGGGACACAGCACTCAGGGAGAAAGACAGGAAACAGACAAAATAAGAACGCTGACAGGAACTAAAGACAGGAAATACTACACACACACACAGAGGAAAAACTAAAACACAAACAAACTGTCAGAGGCAAGCCTGACAATTACCTCCAAATTCTTCAGGACAAACTAAAATCATCAGCCCGGAGGTTGGGTCTTGGGCGCAGTTGGGTGTTCTAACAGGAAAATGACCCCAAACCCACGTCAAAAGTGGTAAAGAAATGGCTAAATCAAGCTAGAATTAAGGTTTTATAATTGTCCTTCCCTGACTTAAACGTGTGGACAATGCTGAAGAAACAAGTCCATGTCAGAAAACCAACACATTTAGCGGAATTGTGCCAATTTTGTCAAAAGGAGTGGTCAAAAATGTAACCAGAAGCTTGTGGATGGCTACTAAAGGTGCCTTATTACAGTGAAGCTTGCCAAAGGATAAGTAACCAAATATTAACATTGCTCTATGTCAGGGGTAGGGAACCGGTGGCTCTTTTGATGACTGAATTTGAGAAATAAATCTTAGCTGACGTTACTTAACACGATAAGTAATGAATAATTCCGCTGGTGATCACAGTGTTAAAAATATTGTTCAAAATATAAAACATTCACATGCATTTGAATCCATCCATCCGTTTCTATCGCACCTGTTCAAGAAGTCGCATTAATGGTCAAAAGTACAAGGGTACAGGTCTACCTTTTCTCCTCATTGAGCTAAATTGAATCCTGTCTCTGTTTAATTCCTTGCTTCTTGTCTGTTTAATAGATGTCATCAGTGCTTGACAGTTGTATTCAGTGTTAAAAATATTTTATGGCTCTCACGGAAATACATTTTAAAATGTTTGTCTTTCTTGGCTTTCTCAGCCAAATAGGTTCCCGACCCCTGCTGTATGTATACTTTTGACCCAGCAGATTTGGTCACATTTTTAGTAAACCCATAATAAATTCATGTAATAAGTGATTATTTCATTTTAACAGAAGTGTAGATAGAACAGTGGTTCTTAACCTTGTTGGAGGTTATGAACCCCACCAGTTTCATACGCGCATTCACCGAACCCTTCTTTTGTGAAAGTTATTATTTTTTTTTTTTCTTCAAATTCAAGACAAAGTTATATGTTTTTTTTTCCTGGTGTACAAAATTAACCGTGCATGAACTCACAACAAATCGCGCACCTGCAAATCAGTGTGACTTCTGCAGTCGCCGTATCCACGATACGCCTATATTGAGAAGTTTTTATTTACACGATGAGTCCATACTTGCCAACCCTCCCGATTTTTCCCTGAGAATCCCGAATTCCAGTGTCCCTCCCGAAAATCTTCCGGGGCATCCATTCTCCTAGGCGTCATCTACAACCTGTCATCTCGTCCGCCTTTCCTCCATACAAACGGCGTGCTGGCGCATTCACATCATTTATGTGGCTTTTACACACACATAAGGGAATGCAAAGCATACTTGGTCAACAGCTATACAGGCCACACAGAGGGTGGCACACTGTTACAAATATGCACCACACTGTGAACCCACACCAAACCGGCATGGCGTAGTGGGTAGAGCGGCCGTGCCAGAAACCTTAGGGTTGCAGGTTCGCTTCTCCAACTATTGACATCTAAATCGCTGCCGTTGTGTCCTTGGGCAGGACACTTCACCCTTTGTCCCCGGTGCCACTCACACTGGTGAATGATTGATGAATGAATGATAGGTGGTGGTCGGAGGGGCCGTAGGCGCAATCTGGCAGCCACGCTTCCGTCAGACTACCCCAGGGCAGCTGTGGCTACAGATGTAGCTTACCACCACCAGGTGTGAATGAATGATGGGTTCCCACTTCTCTGTGAGCGCTTTGAGTATCTAACAATAGAAAAGCGCGATATAAATCTAATCCATTATTATTATTATTATAAACACATTTCGGGAGAAAATCCTCACCGTAACGCAACACAACAAATACCCAGAACCCCTTGCAGCACTAACTCTTCCACGATCTACAATATACACCCCCGCTACCACTAAACCCTGCCTACCTCAACCACACCACCCCCTCCACCCTTCCATCTCCCGAATTCGGAGGTCTCAAGGTTGGCAAAACCCCCAAAACACCGCCGAACCCCTAGGGTTCGATCGAACCCAGGTTAAGAACCACTGAGATAGAACATATTAAAAGAGAAAGTAAGCAGATATTAACAGAAAATGAACAAGTAGATTAATAATTCATTTTCTACCACTTGTCCTTAATAAAGTTGACAAAATAATAGAATGATAAATGACACAATATGTTACTGCATATGTCAGTAGACTAAATCAGAGCCTTTATTTGTTTACTTACTACTAAAAGTATATTTGTCTTGTATGTTCACTATTTTATTTAAGGACTAAATGGCAATAAAAAACATGTGTTTAATGTGCCTTAAGATTTTTTTGTTAAAATAAAGCCAATAATGCAATTATTTTTATTTAAATTACCGAAAAGTATCAAAAATAATTTTGGTACCGGTACCAAAATATAAGTATCGTGACAACACTAGCGCACACCATGTTTTATATAAATCATATTTGCCCTCAGTCATATAATTTTTTTGGGTCACTTAAAAAATACTGAGAACATGACCTTAAGTTATGGCTGTGTGGTTCCGGTCTCAGTTTTATGTAATCCACATGGAATTGGTTCTATCCAAAGTCAGCTTTCTGTGTTTCTCTCACCAACCTTAACGTCTCTATCGTGTTCTGTTTGTGTTGTGTTTTCTTGGTTCTCGTTTATATCTTTTAACCTGCCCATCGTACAGCACTTTGGCTACCCCTGTGGTAAATATTAAATGTGCTCTATAAATAAAGTTGATTTGATTTGATTCTTCTCAGCAGGACTCTGTCTGGATGTTTTTGCCTGACTTTCTCCTCATGTGATCGTCGGTGTGTGATTGTGGCCTCTTTTCTCTCACGTTCATGTCTCTGTTTTTCTTCGTCGCATTCTGCACTCTCTGCTGTGTCTTTGCTGGCGCCTGTGCCCTCACTCTCCCCCCCTCGTGTCGCCACCGACACAAAGACGGTAAGTGGGCTTATTCCGCCTGGCTCTTTCTTCTTCCTCTGCCAGTGGCTTGTTTTTCTCGGCTTTGAAAAATCTCTTAAATGTCTTTAAAACTGTTTCTTGAAAGCAACATGGTACAGTGAAGTAAGACATCATGGCATGACCTTGTACTTCACTTAGTCACAAGTCATTTGTAGGATGTGGGATTTTTTTATTCTATAACTGAATTCAACCAAAAATTCTGGGGAAAAAACACAATAATTACCGGTGACAGATTTGTTTGATGACCAACCAGACAACAAGACTTCTGATGTTCACAGAACGGTTTTTGAATGCACCATCTGTAAGAAGCTTGGGGAGAAGGAGAACAGTGTATCCTTAGTCTAGAGCTCCATGCATGCAATATTTTCACCTAATGAAGTACAAACCCCGTTTCCATACGAGTTGGGAAATTGTGTTAGATGTAAATATAAACGGAATATAATGATTTGCAAAACCTTTTCAACCCATATTCAGTTAAATATGCTACAAAGACAACATATTTGATGTCCAAACTGATAAACATTGTTTTATTTGCAAATAATCATTAACTTTAGAATTTGATGCCAGCAACACGTTACAAAGAAGTTGGGAAAGGTGGCAATAAATACTGATAAAGTTGAGAAATGCTCATCAAACACTTATTTGGAACATCCCACAGGTGTGCAGGCTAATTGGGAACAGTTGGGTGCCATGATTGGGTATAAAAGCAGCTTCCATGAAATGCTAAGTAATTCACAAACAAGGATGGGGCGAGGGTCACCACTTTGTAAGCAAATTGTCGAACAGTTTTAGAACAACATTTTTCAACGAGCAGTTGCAAATAATTTAGGGATTTTACCATCTACGGTCCGTAAAATCCTCAAAAGGTTAAGAGAATCTAGAGAAATCACTGCACGTAAGCGATGATAGTATGGACCTTTGATCCCTCAGGCGGTACTGCATCAAAAACCGACAGCCGTGTGTAAAGGATATCACCACATGGGCTCAGGAACACTTATTAAAACCACTGTCAGTAACTATGATTGGTTGCTACATCTGTAAGTGCAAGTTAAAACTCTGCTATGCAAAGCAAAACCTATTTATCAACAACACCAAGGAACGCCGCTGGCTTTTCTAGGCCCGAGATCATCTAAGATGGACTGATGCAAAGTGGAAAAGTGTTCCGTGGTCTGACGAGTCCACATTTCAAATTGTATTCGGAAACTTTGGACGTGGTGTCCTCCGGACTAAAGAGGAAAAGAACCATCCGGATTGTTATAGGCGCAAAATTCAAAAGCCAGCATCTGTGATGGTATGAGGGTGTATTAGTGCCCAAGACATGGGTAACTTACACATCTGTGAAGGCACCATTAATGCTGAATGGTCCATACAGGTTTTGGAGCAACATATGTTGTCATCCAAGCAACGTTATCATGGACGCCCCTGCTTATTTCAGCAAGACAATGCAAAGCAACGTGTTACAACAGCGTGGTTTTGTATTATAAGCATGTGGGTACTTTCTTGGCCCGCCTGCAGTCCAGACCTGTCTCCCATCGAAAATGTGTGGCGCATTATGAAGCGTAAAATACGACAGCGGAAACCCCGGACAGTTGAATGACTAAAGCTCTACATGAAACAAGAATGAGAAATAATTATTTTTTAAATTTATAAATGGTTGATTTATATAGGCTAGTAAGATTCCCTTACTAGCCTATATAAATCAACCATTTATAAATACACGTCAGTAGGCTAAATGAATGTTTCAACATGGAGAAAGAATTCCACTCTCAAAGCTTCAACAATTAGTTTCCTCAGTTCCCAAACATTTATTGAGTGTTGTTAAAAGAAAAGGTGATGTAACACAGTGGTGAACATGCCCTTTCCCAACTACTTTGGCACGTGTTGCAGCCATGAAATTCTAAGGTAATTATTATTTGCAGAAAAGAAAAAAAATTATGAGTTTGAACATCAAATATGTTGTCTTTGTGTTGCATTCAATTGAATATGGGTTGAAAAGGATTTGCAAATTGTTGTATTCCGTTTATATTTACATCTAATACAATTTCCCAACTCATATGGAAACAGATTATGGTTTGTTAGAGAGAGGTAAAGGTGTGCAGTTTCAGATTAAATGTAGGTAATGACAGACCTGCTTTGTACTTTAATTATCTTGCATTTGCATATTGTTGTTTATTTACACTTTAGAGGCTTAAAGTCCAATACACTTTATTCCTTCAGGGAGAAAGATAGGAGTGTCTTGAGTGTATCAGTGAACATTTTCTTTTTCCTATTTGTCTCCCCCCTAGGACAAGATGATTAACTTGAGCTTTCTGAGGCTGTTCAGGGCGGCTCGGCTCATCAAACTGCTGCGACAAGGCTACACCATTCGCATTTTATTGTGGACTTTCGTCCAGTCCTTCAAGGTGAATAAACAAAAGCATGAACGATGTGTTTACAAAGGCCTAAAAGTAATAATGGCTCGGAGGCACGGCAGGTTTGATAACATCGACTGACTGTGCGACGGACCAAATGCAGATAATTATCACATTTAAGAGAGTGATAAATGGCTGCCAGGGCGCACTCTGCTTTTGCTGCGAAATGACGACAAAATAGCTCTCACAACACTGCAGTTGGATTTAAAAAAAATTCAAAATCCCCTAGGACACATGCAGAGGTAAATGCTAAATACAGCTGAGGGGATTTAGTGCAGGTTTAATGGCAGTTGTGAGAGCTTTTAAACTGAACAGAAATGGAAAGGTGGCAGCTAGACTGAAAATGTCAGCCTCTTCCCAATTTGGTATTTAAAAACATCTGTAGGTGAAGGCTAAGGATGCTAAATATTTAGGGCCTCATCTAATTAGATCCGGAAAACAAGTACTGAATAGTGTGTGCAAACTAGGGATGGGCACCGTTTACATTTGAACAATCAATTGTTGCCAATGCCAAATGAAGGCCAGTAACGTGGTGGGAGTGGAGCTGGACTCTCTGGCGGTGGTGTCAGAGAGGAGAAGTCTAGGAAAACTCCTAGCCATTATGGACAACACCTCCCACCCACTACACTCGGACCTTGCGGAGAGAATGAGCACGTTCAGTGGAAGGCTCAGACTCCCAAAATGTAACACGGAACGACACAGGAGGTCCTTCATACTGACAGCCATCAGATTGTATAATGCTTATGTTCCTTGACTGCACTTAAATGTAGAATATATTTATATTATTCATATATTATATATATAATATATCCATCCATCCATTTTCTACCGCTTATTCCCTTTTGGGGTCGCGGGGGGCGCTGGCGCCTATCTCAGCTCCAATCGGGCGGAAAGCGGGATACACCCTGGACAAGTCGCCACCTCATCGCAGTATATAATATATGTTATGTATTATTTATTATTATTATTGTTTATTGTGAACGAACTGTGATGCTTAATTTCCCCCAGGGATCAATAAAGTACTTTCTATTCTATTCTATTCTATTCTAATTGATACCAATTCCAGATACCTGGGAATCGATACAGGTAGTCAATTGTACCAGTTTTCGGCACTTTTGTGTATTGAAAAATATTTATTGTTTTTGGTAACAAAATCTCATTTTTTATTGCAGTATTTTTAAAACGAGCTGATTGTGATAACCGCTGTCTAGTTGTTTTTTTAGTATCATCATGTTATCACTTGCAAGTATAGCAATAAATTGCAACTACAGTCGAAGGTGTCTTATTGTGGCGGTCCGCTCCTTGTACGATCAGTGCCAGAGCTTGGTCCGCATTGCCGGCAGTAAGTTGGACACGTTTCCGGTGAGGTTTGGACTTCGCTAAGGCGAACCCATCTAAGTCAACTAAAGTCTTAAGTCGACAACTCATCCAAGATTGACAACTGTTGAGGCGAAATTCAAACAATTCGATTAACGTACAATGTTTGTTTATTTCGGCAAATTAGATTCACAAGGTGAAAAGAATGTATGATCAGTGTCAGAGCTTGGTCCGCATCGCCGGTGGTAAGTCGGACAAGTTTCCAGTGAGGGTTGGACTCCGCCAAGGCTGTCCTTTGTCACCGATTCTGTTCATAACTTTTATGGACAGAATTTCTAGGCGCAGTCAAGGCGTTAAGGGGTTCCGGTTTGGTGGCCGCAGGGATAGGTCTCTGCTTTTTGCAGATGATGTGGTCCTGATGGCTTCATCTGGCCGGGATCTTCAGCTCTCACCGGATCGGTTCGCAGCCGAGTGTGAAGCGACCGGAATGAGAATCAGCACCTCCAAGTCCGAGTCCATGGTTCTCGCCCGTAATAGGGTGGAGTGCCATCTCCGTGTTGGGGAGGAGACCCTGCCCCAAGTGGAGGAGTTCAAGTACCTAGGAGTCTTGTTCACGAGTGGGGTAAGAGTGGATTGTGAGATCGACAGGCGGATCGGTGCGGCGTCTTCAGTAATGCGGACGTAGTACCGATCCGTTGTGGTGAAGAAGGAGCTGAGCCGGAAAGCAAAGCTCTCAATTTACCGGTCGATCTACGTTCCCATCCTCACCTATGGTCATGAGCTTTGGGTCGTGACCGAAAGGATAAGATCACGGGTACAAGTGGCCGAAATGAGTTTCCTCCACCGGGTGGTGGCTCTCTCCCTCAGAGATAGGGTAAGAAGCTCTGCCATCCAGGAGGAACTCAAAGTAAAGCCGCTGCTCCTCCACATCGAGAGGACCCAGATGAGGTGTTTTGGGCATCTGGTCAGGAGGCCACCCAAACGCCTCCCTAGGGAGGTGTTTAGGGCACGTCCAACCGGTAGGAGGCCACGGGGAAGACCCAGGACACGTTGGGAAGACTATGTCTCTCGGCTGGCCTGGGAACGCCTTGGGATTCCCCGGAAAGAGCTAGACGAAGTGGCTGGGGAGAGGGAAGTCTGAGCTTCCCTGCTTAGGCTGCTGCCTCCGCGACTCGACCTCGGATAAGCGGAAGAAGATGGATGGATGGATGGATGCAATTACAGTCAAAGGTCCAAGATGTTAGATAAATGGTAAAAGGGTTATACTTGTATAGCGCTTTTCTACCTTCAAAGTACTCAAAGCACTTTGACACTATTGCCACATTCACCCATTCACACACACATTCACACACTGATGGCGGGAGCTACCATGCAGGGCCCTAAGGGTGAAGTATCTTGCTCAAGGACACAACGGTTGTGGCGAGGTTGGGAGAAAGTGGGGATCGAAAAATTGTCTCGGTCTGGAGCCATCGGGAGGGAGGTGGATGGGCTCGCCTTGGAGTTTACAGTTAAGGTAGCACAATTAACCCCAAACGGGCTAACATCACGACTAATGTGTTACACCTCCGATTCGCCCAGTGACTCTCTGTCGAAGTATCAGCGCTGGGGTCCAGTGCACCACAGTTTTGTATTGTCGCTCGGTCCTTCGGCGGAGTGCTTCGGAAGCTACCGGTGTAGCACCTACACCTGGCGCCAGGGGAGGGAGAGAGACACACACAGTGACAGGGAGAGAGACAGAGCTAGCAGGCTGGCGGGCGAGGGTGGGCAGGAGGGAGGAAGAGCGCGTGCGGGTCTAGTGGAAAAGCGGCAAACGTTTCTCTGCTTTCATCACGCAAGTGACGTCAATGTTTGGCCCTCGAGGGCCACATACCACAACGTGATTGGTAGATTCCTTCAGCTCCGCACACAACGCTGTCAAGCGTCATTCATATAAAACTACGCACTAACAATAAACGTATATATTAAGCTGGGGGCCGCAAAATAACGTGTCTGAGACCCCTGCTGTAGATCTGTAGCTCGCAGTTTAAAATATGACAGACATCCGGCTTGAGCCTTTATTGCAAGTCAGCCTGATGAAGGTCAAATGGACCGAAACGCGTAGCTAAGGACTTTCAATGGCATATTACCAAAGTTTTTTTCTAGGACCAGTCGTGCCCGTAATGAATTAGTGTTTCCAAATATGTGTTTGACACAACATTCAACACCGACTTGGAGTTTTTTCATTCGGGGTCTTCGGGGGGGTTCTGCATCTGGCGTGGGTGTCACCTTGACGGGTTGTAGACAGACAGTGCCCCCTAACCCTAACTCTAGCCCTAACCTTAACCCCAACCCTAACCCATCCCTACTGCAAACTTTGAAATAGGAACGTTTGGGGTGATCTTCTAAGACTGTGTGTACAATTAATATCAAGGACATTGTCAGAGTTATTTGTTGTCGAACCCCAAGATGCAGAGATGGAGGCAGGCATTGGATATGAAGACATGATTTAATATAAATAATAGAACAAGAACAAACAAAAAGTATGCACGTGGGCGGAATAACAAACTAAGGGAGCTAGCACTGGGAGCTAGAAAAACAAAAAGGAACTTTAGCATGGAAGCTAGTGGAACACAAACAGAAAAATTGGAAATAGCTAATGCTAACAGAAACAGCTTACCGCTAAGACGACCAGGAAAAAATGTAACACGACAGGTAGTAGTTGTGACAAAACGACATGACACGATAGCAACGACAAGAGCGACATGTGGCAACGAGAATACAAATCCGGATGACAATACAATGATCCAGCAACTGACACAAGACAAAGCAGGTACAAATAGGAGCGGGCTAATTGACAACGGGTGTGGCCAGGTGCCAATCAGCTGCAGCTGAGGAGGAACACAGCACTCAGGGAACAAGACAGGAAGCTGACAAAATAAGAGCACTAGATAGGAACTAAAGACAGGAGATTCTAAACACAGAGGAAACAGACAAATGCAGAGGAAAAAACTACAACATAGACAAACTGTCAGGGGAAAGCCTGACAGACATATTTTAAAATGAAAATTTTGCACATACTTCCTGACCAGATGACCAGTATATATTTTGCATGTTAATAAAGACAGACTTTAAATGGATTGAATGCATTTTAATGCTCTCTTTACAGAGGCAATCCACTTTGCACATGTTTGGTAAATCAGCTTTGCGTGTGCTATCATGTTTTTTTAGTACACGCAAACCTTTAGTAAATCAGGCCCTTAGAGCAGTGGTTCTTAACCTTTTTTCAGTGACGTACCCCCTGTGAACATTTTTTTAATTCAAGTACCCGCTAATAAGAGCAAAGCATTTTTGGTTGAAAAAAGGAGATAAAGAAGTAAATACAGCACTATGTCATCAGTTTCTGATTTATTAAATTGTACAACAGTGCAAAATATTGCTCATTTGTAGTGGTCTCTCTTGAACTATTTGGAAAAAAAGATATAAAAATAACTAAAAAACTTGTTGAAAAATAAACAAGTTAAAATGCCCTCTTTGGGGATTTTATTAGAGATCCATCTAGATTCATCAACTTAATTCTAAACATTTCTTCAAAAAAAAGAAATCTTTACATCAATATTTATGAAACATGTGCACAAAAAATCTAGCTGTCAACACTGAATATTGCATTGTTTCATTTCTTTTCACAGTTTATGAACTTACATTCGTGTTTTGTTGAAGTATTATTCAATAAATATATTAATAAAGGATTTTTATATATAATAAATATATTAATAGAGGCTCTCTAAACCAGCTGGAAAGCAGCTGTCGTCCATCCAGAATGCTGCTGCTCGAGTCTCGACTTGAACCAGGAAATACAACCCTATTAGTCCAGTGCTTAGGTCACGTCACTGGCTTCCTGTTCCTCAGAGAATAGACTTTAAAACGGGTCTGCTCGACTACAAGTCTCAAAGTACATGTCGGAGATTTTAGCGCCATATGAACCGTGTCTCCTGCTGGTGCCGCGTCAGGACTTGGGTTAAAAAAAACAACAACAACTTTATTTGTCCCCGGGCGGCAATTAAAATGTGCACAGAGCAATAAATGAACCACAGTGCAGCCATACCCCCCCCAAAAAAATTGGCCAAAGATATTAAGTGTCAACAAAGAATAGAGTGTCAAGAGGGAAGTTTAAATTAAAAAAAACAAACAGGTATGATTGGAAAATGATGGGATTAAACATTGTGAGTTAAGTAGGCCATTTTTGCATGCTATCAAGTTTGCACATGGTCAACAGCCATACAGGTCACACTGAGGGTGGCCGTACAAACAACTTTAAAACTGTTACAAATATGCGGCACACTGAGAACCCACACCAAACAAGAATGACAAACATATTTCGGGAGAACATCCGCGCCGTAACACAACATAAACACAACAGAACAAATACCCAGAAACCCTTGCAGCACTAACTCTTCCGGAACGCTACAATATACACTCCCCCCCACCTTAACCTCAACCCCGCCCACCTTAACCTCCTCATGCTCTCTCAGGGAGAGCATGTCCCAAATTCCAAGCTGCTGTTTTAAGGCATGTTAAAAAAAATACTGCACTTAATGACTTCAATAATAAATATTTGAGTTGATTTTTTTGTAAAACCTTGTGACATTGTTTAATGCATCCAGAGGGGCATCGCAACAAAATTAGGCATGTGTTAATTCCACGACTGTTTATATCGGTATCGGTTGATACCAGAATCGGTAGTTAAGAGTTGGACAATATCGGAATATCGGCATATTATCGGACATCTCTAATTGTGATGTAGTAGAGGTCTTCAAAACACCATCTCACTGACGATAATTTAAACTAAAAGGTCTAAAACAAGGGTGTCAAACTCATTTTAGATGGAGAAAAATCTACTCCCAAGTGGGCAGGACTAGTAAAAACACTGCACAATAACTTAAAAATAAAGAAAACTTAAGATTTTTGTACAAATATGTTGTTGCTGTTTTTAAAACAGGTATACTATACTCTTCTGTATGTGATTCCAAACATTTAGGTTTGTTTTTGTGCAAAAATACATAGCTAACTCAATATCCATCCATCCATTTCCTATCGCTACGATGAGGGGTCGACTTGTCCAGGGTGTACATCGCCTTCCGCCCGATTGTAGCTGAGATAGGCACCTGCGCCCCCCGCGACCCCAAAGGGAATAAGCGGTAGCAAATGGATGGATGCGCATTTTCTACTGCTTGTCCGTCTTGGGGTCGCGGCAGCCTATTCCAGCTGCATTCAGACGGAAAGCGGGGTGTACCCTGGACAAGTCGCCACCTCGTCGCAGATAACTCAATATTTGACATGTGAAAAGAAGACTCTGCATGCATTTTTAAAATAAATGTGTTTGTGTTTCTAGGCCCTTCCATACGTTTGCCTGCTCATTGCAATGCTCTTCTTCATCTACGCCATCATTGGAATGCAGGTGAGTGAGTTGCATAGAAGGGTATTTAAGGATACATTCCCAAAGTATAGTTTGGGATACAATTCAAGCCAAGGGGTTTTTTGGATTATAATGTTTTTTAGAGCAGGGGTCTCAAACGTACGGCCCGAGGGCCGGATTAGCCCCGCGGACCGGTTTTATCCGGCCCGCGGAATGAGTTTTTTAAGTATAGAAATTAACCTAAAATGTTTTGATGAAAAGCTGTTCTAAATGTGTCCACTGGATGTCGCAATAGCAATTTTTTGTATCTTTGTAGATGATGCTATATACATACTTGCCGACCCTCAGACCTCCGATTTCGGAGAGTGGGGGGCGTGGTCGGGGGTGGGGCGGGGCGTGGTCAAGAGGGAGGAGTATATTTACAGCTAGATTCACCAAGTCAAGTATTTCATATATATATGTATATATATATATATATATATATATATATATATGTATGTATATATATAAAAGAAGTAATCGACTTTCAGTGAATTCTAGCTATATATATATATATATATATATATAAATAAATAAAAACTTGAATTTCAGTGTTCATTTATTTACACAATTTCACACACATAACACTCATCTACTCATTGTTGAGTTAAGGGTTGAATTGTCCATCCTTGTTTTTCTAACCATATGCATGTACAGTAGATGGCAGTATCGTCCTGTTTAAGAGTGTCACAACATTGCTGTTTACGGCAGACAAACTGCTTTATGGTAGACGAAAACGGACTGCTGTTGTTGTGCGTTGTTACCGCTCTGGGAGGACGTTAATAAAACTTCCTAACAAAAAACCCACATAAAAAACCAAGAACTCGCCCTCGATCATTTTACAGTTATAACATCATTGGGCAGACATGATGTTTATATTGTGGGAAAGCGGACGTGAAAACAGGCTGTCGACACATCACTCAGGTCTGCATGGAGCTGGAGGGGGCGTGGGCTCTAGCTCCGCCTGAATTTTGGGAGATTTTCGGGAGAAAATTTTTCCCGGGAGGTTTTCGGGAGAGGCACTGAATTTCGGGAGGGTTGGCAAGTATGGCTGTATAACTACAAAATCAACCGCATGGTGTTTGTACATCAGTCCAGGAAAATGAACAAACTACATAAATAACATACAGTAATTAGATTTTGATATAATTTTTTTTATTTTGATAGATTGAAAATTAACCCCAATTATTTGACTGATGAATATTATCACATAATTCATTCAGAAAGTATAATTAACGACAAATAAAGGTAGACAACTATTAACCACAACACGTAAGTGTAAAAAAAACAGCAACAACATTATATTTGTAGAACAATCTGAAGTTTTCTTTATTTTTAAGTTATTGTGCCGTGTTTTTACTAGTCCTGCCCACTTGGGAGTAGATTTTTCTCCATCTAAAATAAGTTTGAGACCCCTGTTTTAGACCTTTTAGTTCAAATTATCTTCAGTGAGATAGTGTTTTGAAGACCTCTACTACATCACAATTAGAGATGTCCTATAATGGCTTATTTGCCGATATTCCGATATTGTCCAACTCCTAATTACCGATTCCCATATCAACTGATACCGATATATACATTCGTGGAATTAACACATTATTATGCCTAATGTTGTTGTGAGACCCCGCTGGCAAGTATGGCTATAAAAAATAAAATAAATCAACTCAAGTTATGGAAAAAAATGCTGACATGGCACTGCCTTATTTATTATTGAAGTCACAAAGTGCATTATTTTTTTTAACATGCCTCAAAACAGCCGCTTGGAATTTGGGACATGCGCTCCCTGAGAGAGCATGAGGAGGTCTAGGTGGGCGGTGTTGGGAGGATGGGGTAAAGGTGGGGGGGGGGGTGTGGGGGTGTATATTGTAGCGTCCCGGGAGAGTTAGTGCTGCAAGGGGTTCTGGGTATTTGTTCTGTTGTGTTTATGTTGTGTTACGGTGCGGATGTTCTCCCGAAATGTGTTTGTCATTTTTGTTTGGTGTGGGTTTACAGTGTGCCGCATATTTGTAACAGTGTTAAAGTTGTTTATACGACCACCCTCAGTGTGACCTGTATGGCTGTTGACCAAGTATGCTTTGCATTCACTTGTGTGTGTGAGAAGGCGTGGATATTATGTGATTGGGCTGGCACGCAAAGACAGTGCCTTTTAAGGGTTTTTTTTGCTGCTCTGTACTTCTCCCTACGTCCGTGTACCACTCCGTACAGCTGCATTTTAAAAAGTCATAAATTGTACTTTTTGAAACCCATACAGATAATTTCCGATATTACATTTCAAAGCATTTATCGGCCCATAATATCGACAGTCTGATAATATCGGACATCTCTACTCACAATAGTTACATTAAGCTCTTGACTGAATCAACTTTACGTGTTTTATATGGTTCAATCTCGCTGTAGGTTTTTGGTAACATTGAGCTGAACGAGGAGACCGCCATAAATCACCACAACAACTTCCAGACCTTTTTCCAGGCTTTAACGCTTCTTTTCAGGTGAACAAACTTACCATGTTGCTCACATTCAGCGTGTGTTTGCGCTCCTTTGATGTTTCTGTCGTTGTGTATATTGCAGGAGTGCCACAGGTGAAGCCTGGCATGAGATCATGCTCGCTTGTCTCAGTAACCGGTCATGTGATAAACTCTCAGGAAATACAGGGAAGGAGTGCGGAAGTGACTTTGCCTACTTCTACTTTGTCTCCTTCATTTTCCTTTGCTCCTTCTTGGTCAGTACTGCTCTTTGGACACTCTAATTCTGTATTTCTATGCACAATTTACAACCACGATCAGACAAGTGCTACAGTGGAACCTGCTTGGATCGACAACCCGCCTACAGTATGTCAACAACTCGTCTGATTTGACAACCTGTCTGTGTTGACAAACCGTCTCAAGTCGATAAGCCATCAATGTCGACAACCCGTCTAAGTCAACTAAAGTCTTAAGTCGACAACCCGTCTAAGTCAACTAAAGTCTTAAGTCGACAACCCATCTAAGTCAACTAAAGTCTTAAGTCGAACACCCATCTAAGTCAACTAAAGTCTTAAGTCGACAACCCATCTAAGTCAACTAAAGTCTTAAGTCGACAACCCGTCTAAGTCAACTAAAGTCTTAAGTGGACAACCCGTCTAAGTCAACTCAAATCTTAAGTCGACAACCCGTCTAAGTCAACTAAAGTCTTAAGTCGACAACCCATCTAAGTCCACTAAAGTCTTAAGTCGACAACCCATCTAAGTCAACTAAAGTCTTAAGTCGAAAACCCATCTAAGTCAACTAAAGTCTTAAGTCGACAACCCATCTAAGTCAACTAAAGTCTTAAGTCGACAACCCATCTAAGATAACTAAAGTCTTAAGTCGACAACCTGTCTAAGTCGACTAAAGTCTTAAGTCGACAACCGGTCTAAGTCAACTAAAGTCTTAAGTCGACAACTCATCTAAGTCAACTAAAGTCTTAAGTCGACAACCCATCTAAGTCAAATAAAGTCTTAAGTCGACAACCCGTCTAAGTCAACTAAAGTCTTAAGTCGACAACACATCTAAGTCAACTAAAGTCTTAAGTCGACAACCCATTTAAGTCAACTAAAGTCTTAAGTCGACAACCCATCTAAGTCAACTTAAGTCTTAAGTCGACAACCCGTCTAAGTCAACTAAAGTCTTAAGTCGACAACCCGTCTAAGTCAACTAAAGTCTTAAGTCGACAACCCATCTAAGTCAACTAAAGTCTTGAGTCTACAACCCGTCTAAGTCAACTAAAGTCTTAAGTCGACAACCCGTCTAAGTCAACTAAAGTCTTAAGTCGACAACCCGTCTAAGTCAACTAAAGTCTTAAGTCGACAACCGGTCTAAGTCAACTAAAGTCTTGAGTCGACAACCTGTCTAAGTCAACTAAAGTCTTAAGTCCACAACCCGTCTAAGTCAACTAAAGTCTTAAGTCGACAACCCATCTAAGTCAACTAAAGTCTTAAGTCCACAACCCATTTAAGTCAACTAAAGTCTTAAGTCGACAACCCATCTAAGTCAACTTAAGTCTTAAGTCGACAACCCGTCTAAGTCAACTAAAGTCTTAAGTCGACAACCCGTCTAAGTCAACTAAAGTCTTAAGTCGACAACCCATCTAAGTCAACTAAAGTCTTGAGTCTACAACCCGTCTAAGTCAACTAAAGTCTTAAGTCGACAACCCGTCTAAGTCAACTAAAGTCTTAAGTCGACAACCCGTCTAAGTCAACTAAAGTCTTAAGTCGACAACCGGTCTAAGTCAACTAAAGTCTTAAGTCGACAACCCATCTGAGTCAACTAAAGTCTTAAGTCGACAACCCATCTGAGTCAACTAAAGTCTTAAGTCGGGAACCCATCTACGTCAACTAAAGTCTTAAGTCGACAACCCGTCTAAGTCAACTAAAGTCTTAAGTCGACAACCCGTCTAAGTCAACTAAAGTCTTAAGTCGACAACCCATCTAAGTCAACTAAAGTCTTAAGTCGACAACCTGTCTAAGTCAACTAAAGTCTTAAGTCCACAACCCGTCTAAGTCAACTAAAGTCTTAAGTCGACAACCCATCTAAGTCAACTAAAGTCTTAAGTCGACAACCCGTCTAAGTCAACTAAAGTCTTAACTCGACAACCCATCTGAGTCAACTAAAGTCTTAAGTCGACAACCCATCTGAGTCAACTAAAGTCTTAAGTCGGGAACCCATCTACGTCAACTAAAGTCTTAAGTCGACAACCCGTCTAAGTCAACTAAAGTCTTAAGTCGACAACCCGTCTAAGTCAACTAAAGTCTTAAGTCGACAACCCATCTAAGTCAACTAAAGTCTTAAGTCGACAACCTGTCTAAGTCAACTAAAGTCTTAAGTCCACAACCCGTCTAAGTCAACTAAAGTCTTAAGTCAACAACCCATCTAAGTCAACTAAAGTCTTAAGTCGACAACCCGTCTAAGTCAACTAAAGTCTTAACTCGACAACCCATCTAAGTCAACTAAAGTCTTAAGTCGACAAACCATCTAAGTCAACTAAAGTCTTAAGTCGACAACCCGTCTAAGTCAACTAAAGTCTTAACTCGACAACCCATCTGAGTCAACTAAAGTCTTAAGTCGACAACCCATCTGAGTCAACTAAAGTCTTAAGTCGGGAACCCATCTACGTCAACTAAAGTCTTAAGTCGACAACCCGTCTAAGTCAACTAAAGTCTTAAGTCGACAACCCGTCTAAGTCAACTAAAGTCTTAAGTCGACAACCCATCTAAGTCAACTAAAGTCTTAAGTCGACAACCTGTCTAAGTCAACTAAAGTCTTAAGTCCACAACCCGTCTAAGTCAACTAAAGTCTTAAGTCGACAACCCATCTAAGTCAACTAAAGTCTTAAGTCGACAACCCGTCTAAGTCAACTAAAGTCTTAACTCGACAACCCATCTAAGTCAACTAAAGGCTTAAGTCGACAACCCATCTAAGTCAACTAAAGTCTTAAGTCGACAACCCATTTAAGTCAACTAAAGTCTTAAATCGACAACCCGTCTAAGTCAACTAAAGTCTAAAGTCGACAACACGTCTAAGTCAACTAAAGTCTTAAGTCGACAACCCATCTAAGTCAACTTAAGTCTTAAGTCGACAACCCGTCTAAGTCAACTAAAGTCTTAAGTCGACAACCCGTCTAAGTCAACTAAAGTCTTAAGTCGACAACCCGTCTAAGTCAACTAAAGTCTTAAGTCGACAACCGGTCTAAGTCAACTAAAGTCTTAAGTCGACAACCCATCTGAGTCAACTAAAGTCTTAAGTCGACAACCCATCTGAGTCAACTAAAGTCTTAAGTCGGGAACCCATCTACGTCAACTAAAGTCTTAAGTCGACAACCCGTCTAAGTCAACTAAAGTCTTAAGTCGACAACCCGTCTAAGTCAACTAAAGTCTTAAGTCGACAACCCATCTAAGTCAACTAAAGTCTTAAGTCGACAACCTGTCTAAGTCAACTAAAGTCTTGAGTCCACAACCTGTCTAAGTCAACTAAAGTCTTAAGTCGACAACCCATCTAAGTCAACTAAAGTCTTAAGTCGACAACCCGTCTAAGTCAACTAAAGTCTTAACTCGACAACCCATCTAAGTCAACTAAAGGCTTAAGTCGACAACCCATCTAAGTCAACTAAAGTCTTAAGTCGACAACCCATCTAAGTCAACTAAAGTCTTAAATCGACAACCCGTCTAAGTCAACTAAAGTCTAAAGTCGACAACACGTCTAAGTCAACTAAAGTCTTAAGTCGACAACCCATCTGAGTCAACTAAAGTCTTAAGTCGACAACCCGTCTAAGTCAACTAAAGTCTAAGTCGACAACCCATCTAAGTCAACTAAAGTCTTAAGTCGACAACCCGTCTAAGTCAACTAAAGTCTTAAGTCGACAACCCGTCTAAGTCAACTAAAGTCTTAAGTCGACAACCCATCTAAGTCAACTAAAGTCTTAAGTCGACAACCTGTCTAAGTCAACTAAAGTCTTAAGTCCACAACCCGTCTAAGTCAACTAAAGTCTTAAGTCGACAACCCATCTAAGTCAACTAAAGTCTTAAGTCCACAACCCGTCTAAGTCAACTAAAGTCTTAACTCGACAACCCATCTAAGTCAACTAAAGGCTTAAGTCGACAACCCATCTAAGTCAACTAAAGTCTTAAGTCGACAACCCATCTAAGTCAACTAAAGTCTTAAATCGACAACCCGTCTAAGTCAACTAAAGTCTAAAGTCGACAACACGTCTAAGTCAACTAAAGTCTTAAGTCGACAACCCATCTAAGTCAACTAAAGTCTTAAGTCGACAACCCATATAAGTCAACGAAAGTCTTAAGTCGACAACCCATCTAAGTCAACTTAAGTCTTAAGTCGACAACCCGTCTAAGTCAACTAAAGTCTTAAGTCGACAACCCGTCTAAGTCAACTAAAGTCTTAAGTCGACAACCGGTCTAAGTCAACTAAAGTCTTAAGTCGACAACCGGTCTAAGTCAACTAAAGTCTTAAGTCGACAACCCATCTGAGTCAACTAAAGTCTTAAGTCGACAACCCATCTGAGTCAACTAAAGTCTTAAGTCGGGAACCCATCTACGTCAACTAAAGTCTTAAGTCGACAACCCGTCTAAGTCAACTAAAGTCTTAAGTCGACAACCCGTCTAAGTCAACTAAAGTCTTAAGTCGACAACCCATCTAAGTCAACTAAAGTCTTAAGTCGACAACCTGTCTAAGTCAACTAAAGTCTTGAGTCCACAACCCGTCTAAGTCAACTAAAGTCTTAAGTCGACAACCCATCTAAGTCAACTAAAGTCTTAAGTCGACAACCCGTCTAAGTCAACTAAAGTCTTAACTCGACAACCCATCTAAGTCAACTAAAGGCTTAAGTCGACAACCCATCTAAGTCAACTAAAGTCTTAAGTCGACAACCCATCTAAGTCAACTAAAGTCTTAAATCGACAACCCGTCTAAGTCAACTAAAGTCTAAAGTCGACAACACGTCTAAGTCAACTAAAGTCTTAAGTCGACAACCCATCTGAGTCAACTAAAGTCTTAAGTCGACAACCCGTCTAAGTCAACTAAAGTCTAAGTCGACAACCCATCTAAGTCAACTAAAGTCTTAAGTCGACAACCCGTCTAAGTCAACTAAAGTCTTAAGTCGACAACCCGTCTAAGTCAACTAAAGTCTTAAGTGGACAACCCGTCTAAGTCAACTAAAGTCTTAAGTCGACAACCCGTCTAAGTCAACTTAAGTCTTAAGTGGACAACCCGTCTAAGTCAACTAAAGTCTTAAGTCGACAACCCATTTAAGTCAACTAAGGTCTTAAGTCGACAACCCGTCTAAGTCAACTAAAGTCTTAAGTCGACAACCCGTCTAAGTCAACTAATGTCTTAAGTCGACAACCCGTCTAAGTAAACTAAAGTCTTAAGTCAACAACCCGTCTAAGTCAACTAAAGTCTTAAGTCGACAACCCGTCTAAGTCAACTAAAGTCAACTAAAGTCTTAAGTCGACAAGCCATCTAAGTCAACTAAAGTCTTAAGTCGACAACCCATCTAAGTCGACTAAAGTCTTAAGTCGACAACCCGTCTAAGTCGACTAAAGTCTTAAGTCGTCAACCCGTCTAAGTCGACTAAAGTCTTAAGTCGACAACCCGTCTAAGTCAACTAAAGTCTTAAGTCGACAACCCGTCTAAGTCAAGTAAAGTCTTAAGTCGACAACCCGTCTAAGTCAACTAAAGTCTTAAGTCGACAACCCGTCTAAGTCAACTAAAGTCTTAAGTCGACAACCCGTCTAAGTCAACTAAAGTCTTAAGTCAACCACCCGTCTAAGTCAACTAAAGTCTTAAATCGACAACCCATCTAAGTAAACTTAAGTCTTAAGTCGACAACCCATCTAAGTCAACTAGTCTTAAGTCGACAACCCATCTAAGTCAAGTAAAGTCTTAAGTCGACAACCCGTCTAAGTCAACTAAAGTCTTAAGTCGACACCCCATCTAAGTCAACTAAAGTCTTAAGTCGACAACCCATCTAAGTCAACTAAAATCTTAAGTCGACAACCCGTCTAAGTCAACTAAAATCTTAAGTCGACAGCCCATCTGAGTCAACTAAAGTCTTAAGTCGACAACCCATCTAAGTCAACTAAAGTCTTAAGTCGACAACCCATCTGAGTCAACTAAAGTCTTAAGTCGACAACCCATCTAAGTCAACCAAAGTCTTAAGTCGACAACCCGTCTAAGTCAACTAAAGTCTTAAGTCAACAACCCATCTAAGTCAACTCAAGTCTTAAGTCAACAACCCATCTAAGTCAACTAAAGTTTTAAGTCGACAACCCGTCTAAGTCAACTAAAGTCTTAACTCAACAACCCGTCTAAGTCGACGAAAGTCTTAAGTTGTCAACCCGTCTAAGTCGACTAAAGTTTTAAGTCGTCAACCCGTCTAAGTCGACTAAAGTCTTAAGTCGACAATCCGTCTAAGTCAACTAAAGCCTTAAGTCGACAACCCATCTAAGTCAACTAAAGTCTTAAGTCGACAACCCATCTAAGTCAACTAAAATTTTAAGTCGACAACCCGTCTAAGTCGACAACCCGTCTAAGTCGACTAAAGTCTTAAGTCGACAACCGGTCTAAGTCAACTAAAGTCTTAAGTCGACAACCCGTCTAAGTCAACTAAAGTCTTAAGTCAACAACCCGTCTAAGTCAACTAAAGTCTTAAGTCGACAACCCGTCTAAGTCAACTAAAGTCTTAAGTCGACAACCCGTCTAAGTCAACTAAAGTCTTAAGTCAACAACCCGTCTAAGTCAACTAAAGTCTTAAATCGACAACCCATCTAAGTAAACTTAAGTCTTAAGTCGACAACCCATCTAAGTCAACTAGTCTTAAGTCGACAACCCATCTAAGTCAAGTAAAGTCTTAAGTCGACAACCCGTCTAAGTCAACTAAAGTCTTAAGTCGACACCCCATCTAAGTCAACTAAAGTCTTAAGTCGACAACCCATCTAAGTCAACTAAAATCTTAAGTCGACAAACCGTCTAAGTCAACTAAAATCTTAAGTCGACAGCCCATCTGAGTCAACTAAAGTCTTAAGTCGACAACCCATCTAAGTCAACTAAAGTCTTAAGTCGACAACCCATCTGAGTCAACTAAAGTCTTAAGTCGACAACCCATCTAAGTCAACCAAAGTCTTAAGTCGACAACTCGTCTAAGTCAACTAAAGTCTTAAGTCAACAACCCATCTAAGTCAACTCAAGTCTTAAGTCAACAACCCATCTAAGTCAACTAAAGTTTTAAGTCGACAACCCGTCTAAGTCAACTAAAGTCTTAACTCAACAACCCGTCTAAGTCGACGAAAGTCTTAAGTTGTCAACCCGTCTAAGTCGACTAAAGTCTTAAGTCGTCAACCCGTCTAAGTCGACTAAAGTCTTAAGTCGACAATCCGTCTAAGTCAACTAAAGCCTTAAGTCGACAACCCATCTAAGTCAACTAAAGTCTTAAGTCGACAACCCATCTAAGTCAACTAAAATTTTAAGTCGACAACCCGTCTAAGTCGACAACCCGTCTAAGTCGACTAAAGTCTTAAGTCGACAACCGGTCTAAGTCAACTAAAGTCTTAAGTCGACAACCCGTCTAAGTCAACTAAAGTCTTAAGTCAACAACCCGTCTAAGTCAACTAAAGTCTTAAGTCGACAACCCGTCTAAGTCAACTAAAGTCTTAAGTCGACAACCCGTCTAAGTCAACTAAAGTCTTAAGTCGACAACCCATCTACGCCAACTAAAGTCTTAAGTCGACAACCTGTCTAAGTCAACTAAAGTCTTAAGTCGACAACCCATCTAAGTCAACTAAAGTCTTAAGTCGACAACCCATCTAAGTCAACTAAAGTCTTAAGTCGACAACCCATCTAAGTCAACTTAAGTCTTGAGTCGACAACCCGTCTAAGTCAACTAAAGTCTTAAGTCGACAACCCATCTAAGTCAACTCAAGTCTTAAGTCAACAACCCATCTAAGTCAACTAAAGTTTTAAGTCGACAACCCGTCTAAGTCAACTAAAGTCTTAAGTCAGCAACCCGTCTAAGTCGACGAAAGTCTTAACTTGTCAACCCGTCTAAGTCGACTAAAGTCTTAAGTCGTCAACCCGTCTAAGTCGACTAAAGTCTTAAGTCAACAATCCGTCTAAGTCAACTAAAGCCTTAAGTCGACAACCCATCTAAGTCAACTAAAGTCTTAAGTCGACAACCCATCTAAGTCAACTAAAATTTTAAGTCGACAACCCGTCTAAGTCGACTAAAGTCTTAAGTCGACAACCCGTCTAAGTCAACTAAAGTCTTAAGTCGACAACCCGTCTAAGTCAACTAAAGTCTTAAGTCAACAACCCGTCTAAGTCAACTAAAGTCTTAAGTCGACAACCCGTCTAAGTCAACTAAAGTCTTAAGTCGACAACCCGTCTAAGTCAACTAAAGTCTTAAGTCGACAACCCTTCTAAGTCAACTAAAGTCTTAAGTCGACAACCTGTCTAAGTCAACTAAAGTCTTAAGTCGACAACCCATCTAAGTTAACTAAAGTCTTAAGTCGACAACCCCTCTAAGTCAACTAAAGTCTTAAGTCGACAACCGGTCTAAGTCAACTAAAGTCTTAAGTCGACAACCCGTCTAAGTCAACTAAAGTCTTAAGTCGACAACCCGTCTAAGTCAACTAAAGTCTTAAGTCGACAACCCGTCTAAGTCAACTAAAGTCTTAAGTCGACAACCCGTCTAAGTCAACTAATGTCTTAAGTCGACAACCCGTCTAAGTAAACTAAAGTCTTAAGTCGACAACCCGTCTAAGTCAACTAAAGTCTTAAGTCGACAACCCGTCTAATTCAACTAAAGTCTTAAGTCGACAACCGGTCTAAGTCAACTAAAGTCTTAAGTCGACAACCCATCTAAGTCAACTAAAGTCTTAAGTCGACAACCGGTCTAAGTCAACTAAAGTCTTAAGTCGACAACCCATCTAAGTCAACTAAAGTCTTAAGTCGACAACCCGTCTAAGTCAACTAAAGTCTTAAGTCAACAACCCGTCTAAGTCAACTAAAGTCTTAAGTCGACAACCCGTCTAAGTCAACTAAAGTCTTAAGTCGACAACCCGTCTAAGTCAACTAAAGTCTTAAGTCGACAACCCATCTAAGTCAACTAAAGTCTTAAGTCGACAACCTGTCTAAGTCAACTAAAGTCTTAAGTCGACAACCCATCTAAGTTAACTAAAGTCTTAAGTCGACAACCCCTCTAAGTCAACTAAAGTCTTAAGTCGACAACCGGTCTAAGTCAACTAAAGTCTTAAGTCGACAACCCGTCTAAGTCAACTAAAGTCTTAAGTCGACAACCCGTCTAAGTCAACTAAAGTCTTAAGTCGACAACCCGTCTAAGTCAACTAAAGTCTTAAGTCGACAACCCGTCTAAGTCAACTAAAGTCTTAACTCGACAACCCATCTAAGTCAACTAAAGTCTTAAGTCGACAAACCATCTAAGTCAACTAAAGTCTTAAGTCGACAACCCGTCTAAGTCAACTAAAGTCTTAACTCGACAACCCATCTGAGTCAACTAAAGTCTTAAGTCGACAACCCATCTGAGTCAACTAAAGTCTTAAGTCGGGAACCCATCTACGTCAACTAAAGTCTTAAGTCGACAACCCGTCTAAGTCAACTAAAGTCTTAAGTCGACAACCCGTCTAAGTCAACTAAAGTCTTAAGTCGACAACCCATCTAAGTCAACTAAAGTCTTAAGTCGACAACCTGTCTAAGTCAACTAAAGTCTTAAGTCCACAACCCGTCTAAGTCAACTAAAGTCTTAAGTCGACAACCCATCTAAGTCAACTAAAGTCTTAAGTCGACAACCCGTCTAAGTCAACTAAAGTCTTAACTCGACAACCCATCTAAGTCAACTAAAGGCTTAAGTCGACAACCCATCTAAGTCAACTAAAGTCTTAAGTCGACAACCCATTTAAGTCAACTAAAGTCTTAAATCGACAACCCGTCTAAGTCAACTAAAGTCTAAAGTCGACAACACGTCTAAGTCAACTAAAGTCTTAAGTCGACAACCCATCTAAGTCAACTTAAGTCTTAAGTCGACAACCCGTCTAAGTCAACTAAAGTCTTAAGTCGACAACCCGTCTAAGTCAACTAAAGTCTTAAGTCGACAACCCGTCTAAGTCAACTAAAGTCTTAAGTCGACAACCGGTCTAAGTCAACTAAAGTCTTAAGTCGACAACCCATCTGAGTCAACTAAAGTCTTAAGTCGACAACCCATCTGAGTCAACTAAAGTCTTAAGTCGGGAACCCATCTACGTCAACTAAAGTCTTAAGTCGACAACCCGTCTAAGTCAACTAAAGTCTTAAGTCGACAACCCGTCTAAGTCAACTAAAGTCTTAAGTCGACAACCCATCTAAGTCAACTAAAGTCTTAAGTCGACAACCTGTCTAAGTCAACTAAAGTCTTGAGTCCACAACCTGTCTAAGTCAACTAAAGTCTTAAGTCGACAACCCATCTAAGTCAACTAAAGTCTTAAGTCGACAACCCGTCTAAGTCAACTAAAGTCTTAACTCGACAACCCATCTAAGTCAACTAAAGGCTTAAGTCGACAACCCATCTAAGTCAACTAAAGTCTTAAGTCGACAACCCATCTAAGTCAACTAAAGTCTTAAATCGACAACCCGTCTAAGTCAACTAAAGTCTAAAGTCGACAACACGTCTAAGTCAACTAAAGTCTTAAGTCGACAACCCATCTGAGTCAACTAAAGTCTTAAGTCGACAACCCGTCTAAGTCAACTAAAGTCTAAGTCGACAACCCATCTAAGTCAACTAAAGTCTTAAGTCGACAACCCGTCTAAGTCAACTAAAGTCTTAAGTCGACAACCCGTCTAAGTCAACTAAAGTCTTAAGTCGACAACCCATCTAAGTCAACTAAAGTCTTAAGTCGACAACCTGTCTAAGTCAACTAAAGTCTTAAGTCCACAACCCGTCTAAGTCAACTAAAGTCTTAAGTCGACAACCCATCTAAGTCAACTAAAGTCTTAAGTCCACAACCCGTCTAAGTCAACTAAAGTCTTAACTCGACAACCCATCTAAGTCAACTAAAGGCTTAAGTCGACAACCCATCTAAGTCAACTAAAGTCTTAAGTCGACAACCCATCTAAGTCAACTAAAGTCTTAAATCGACAACCCGTCTAAGTCAACTAAAGTCTAAAGTCGACAACACGTCTAAGTCAACTAAAGTCTTAAGTCGACAACCCATCTAAGTCAACTAAAGTCTTAAGTCGACAACCCATATAAGTCAACGAAAGTCTTAAGTCGACAACCCATCTAAGTCAACTTAAGTCTTAAGTCGACAACCCGTCTAAGTCAACTAAAGTCTTAAGTCGACAACCCGTCTAAGTCAACTAAAGTCTTAAGTCGACAACCGGTCTAAGTCAACTAAAGTCTTAAGTCGACAACCGGTCTAAGTCAACTAAAGTCTTAAGTCGACAACCCATCTGAGTCAACTAAAGTCTTAAGTCGACAACCCATCTGAGTCAACTAAAGTCTTAAGTCGGGAACCCATCTACGTCAACTAAAGTCTTAAGTCGACAACCCGTCTAAGTCAACTAAAGTCTTAAGTCGACAACCCGTCTAAGTCAACTAAAGTCTTAAGTCGACAACCCATCTAAGTCAACTAAAGTCTTAAGTCGACAACCTGTCTAAGTCAACTAAAGTCTTGAGTCCACAACCCGTCTAAGTCAACTAAAGTCTTAAGTCGACAACCCATCTAAGTCAACTAAAGTCTTAAGTCGACAACCCGTCTAAGTCAACTAAAGTCTTAACTCGACAACCCATCTAAGTCAACTAAAGGCTTAAGTCGACAACCCATCTAAGTCAACTAAAGTCTTAAGTCGACAACCCATCTAAGTCAACTAAAGTCTTAAATCGACAACCCGTCTAAGTCAACTAAAGTCTAAAGTCGACAACACGTCTAAGTCAACTAAAGTCTTAAGTCGACAACCCATCTGAGTCAACTAAAGTCTTAAGTCGACAACCCGTCTAAGTCAACTAAAGTCTAAGTCGACAACCCATCTAAGTCAACTAAAGTCTTAAGTCGACAACCCGTCTAAGTCAACTAAAGTCTTAAGTCGACAACCCGTCTAAGTCAACTAAAGTCTTAAGTGGACAACCCGTCTAAGTCAACTAAAGTCTTAAGTCGACAACCCGTCTAAGTCAACTTAAGTCTTAAGTGGACAACCCGTCTAAGTCAACTAAAGTCTTAAGTCGACAACCCATTTAAGTCAACTAAGGTCTTAAGTCGACAACCCGTCTAAGTCAACTAAAGTCTTAAGTCGACAACCCGTCTAAGTCAACTAATGTCTTAAGTCGACAACCCGTCTAAGTAAACTAAAGTCTTAAGTCAACAACCCGTCTAAGTCAACTAAAGTCTTAAGTCGACAACCCGTCTAAGTCAACTAAAGTCAACTAAAGTCTTAAGTCGACAAGCCATCTAAGTCAACTAAAGTCTTAAGTCGACAACCCATCTAAGTCGACTAAAGTCTTAAGTCGACAACCCGTCTAAGTCGACTAAAGTCTTAAGTCGTCAACCCGTCTAAGTCGACTAAAGTCTTAAGTCGACAACCCGTCTAAGTCAACTAAAGTCTTAAGTCGACAACCCGTCTAAGTCAAGTAAAGTCTTAAGTCGACAACCCGTCTAAGTCAACTAAAGTCTTAAGTCGACAACCCGTCTAAGTCAACTAAAGTCTTAAGTCGACAACCCGTCTAAGTCAACTAAAGTCTTAAGTCAACCACCCGTCTAAGTCAACTAAAGTCTTAAATCGACAACCCATCTAAGTAAACTTAAGTCTTAAGTCGACAACCCATCTAAGTCAACTAGTCTTAAGTCGACAACCCATCTAAGTCAAGTAAAGTCTTAAGTCGACAACCCGTCTAAGTCAACTAAAGTCTTAAGTCGACACCCCATCTAAGTCAACTAAAGTCTTAAGTCGACAACCCATCTAAGTCAACTAAAATCTTAAGTCGACAACCCGTCTAAGTCAACTAAAATCTTAAGTCGACAGCCCATCTGAGTCAACTAAAGTCTTAAGTCGACAACCCATCTAAGTCAACTAAAGTCTTAAGTCGACAACCCATCTGAGTCAACTAAAGTCTTAAGTCGACAACCCATCTAAGTCAACCAAAGTCTTAAGTCGACAACCCGTCTAAGTCAACTAAAGTCTTAAGTCAACAACCCATCTAAGTCAACTCAAGTCTTAAGTCAACAACCCATCTAAGTCAACTAAAGTTTTAAGTCGACAACCCGTCTAAGTCAACTAAAGTCTTAACTCAACAACCCGTCTAAGTCGACGAAAGTCTTAAGTTGTCAACCCGTCTAAGTCGACTAAAGTTTTAAGTCGTCAACCCGTCTAAGTCGACTAAAGTCTTAAGTCGACAATCCGTCTAAGTCAACTAAAGCCTTAAGTCGACAACCCATCTAAGTCAACTAAAGTCTTAAGTCGACAACCCATCTAAGTCAACTAAAATTTTAAGTCGACAACCCGTCTAAGTCGACAACCCGTCTAAGTCGACTAAAGTCTTAAGTCGACAACCGGTCTAAGTCAACTAAAGTCTTAAGTCGACAACCCGTCTAAGTCAACTAAAGTCTTAAGTCAACAACCCGTCTAAGTCAACTAAAGTCTTAAGTCGACAACCCGTCTAAGTCAACTAAAGTCTTAAGTCGACAACCCGTCTAAGTCAACTAAAGTCTTAAGTCAACAACCCGTCTAAGTCAACTAAAGTCTTAAATCGACAACCCATCTAAGTAAACTTAAGTCTTAAGTCGACAACCCATCTAAGTCAACTAGTCTTAAGTCGACAACCCATCTAAGTCAAGTAAAGTCTTAAGTCGACAACCCGTCTAAGTCAACTAAAGTCTTAAGTCGACACCCCATCTAAGTCAACTAAAGTCTTAAGTCGACAACCCATCTAAGTCAACTAAAATCTTAAGTCGACAAACCGTCTAAGTCAACTAAAATCTTAAGTCGACAGCCCATCTGAGTCAACTAAAGTCTTAAGTCGACAACCCATCTAAGTCAACTAAAGTCTTAAGTCGACAACCCATCTGAGTCAACTAAAGTCTTAAGTCGACAACCCATCTAAGTCAACCAAAGTCTTAAGTCGACAACTCGTCTAAGTCAACTAAAGTCTTAAGTCAACAACCCATCTAAGTCAACTCAAGTCTTAAGTCAACAACCCATCTAAGTCAACTAAAGTTTTAAGTCGACAACCCGTCTAAGTCAACTAAAGTCTTAACTCAACAACCCGTCTAAGTCGACGAAAGTCTTAAGTTGTCAACCCGTCTAAGTCGACTAAAGTCTTAAGTCGTCAACCCGTCTAAGTCGACTAAAGTCTTAAGTCGACAATCCGTCTAAGTCAACTAAAGCCTTAAGTCGACAACCCATCTAAGTCAACTAAAGTCTTAAGTCGACAACCCATCTAAGTCAACTAAAATTTTAAGTCGACAACCCGTCTAAGTCGACAACCCGTCTAAGTCGACTAAAGTCTTAAGTCGACAACCGGTCTAAGTCAACTAAAGTCTTAAGTCGACAACCCGTCTAAGTCAACTAAAGTCTTAAGTCAACAACCCGTCTAAGTCAACTAAAGTCTTAAGTCGACAACCCGTCTAAGTCAACTAAAGTCTTAAGTCGACAACCCGTCTAAGTCAACTAAAGTCTTAAGTCGACAACCCATCTACGCCAACTAAAGTCTTAAGTCGACAACCTGTCTAAGTCAACTAAAGTCTTAAGTCGACAACCCATCTAAGTCAACTAAAGTCTTAAGTCGACAACCCATCTAAGTCAACTAAAGTCTTAAGTCGACAACCCATCTAAGTCAACTTAAGTCTTGAGTCGACAACCCGTCTAAGTCAACTAAAGTCTTAAGTCGACAACCCATCTAAGTCAACTCAAGTCTTAAGTCAACAACCCATCTAAGTCAACTAAAGTTTTAAGTCGACAACCCGTCTAAGTCAACTAAAGTCTTAAGTCAGCAACCCGTCTAAGTCGACGAAAGTCTTAACTTGTCAACCCGTCTAAGTCGACTAAAGTCTTAAGTCGTCAACCCGTCTAAGTCGACTAAAGTCTTAAGTCAACAATCCGTCTAAGTCAACTAAAGCCTTAAGTCGACAACCCATCTAAGTCAACTAAAGTCTTAAGTCGACAACCCATCTAAGTCAACTAAAATTTTAAGTCGACAACCCGTCTAAGTCGACTAAAGTCTTAAGTCGACAACCCGTCTAAGTCAACTAAAGTCTTAAGTCGACAACCCGTCTAAGTCAACTAAAGTCTTAAGTCAACAACCCGTCTAAGTCAACTAAAGTCTTAAGTCGACAACCCGTCTAAGTCAACTAAAGTCTTAAGTCGACAACCCGTCTAAGTCAACTAAAGTCTTAAGTCGACAACCCTTCTAAGTCAACTAAAGTCTTAAGTCGACAACCTGTCTAAGTCAACTAAAGTCTTAAGTCGACAACCCATCTAAGTTAACTAAAGTCTTAAGTCGACAACCCCTCTAAGTCAACTAAAGTCTTAAGTCGACAACCGGTCTAAGTCAACTAAAGTCTTAAGTCGACAACCCGTCTAAGTCAACTAAAGTCTTAAGTCGACAACCCGTCTAAGTCAACTAAAGTCTTAAGTCGACAACCCGTCTAAGTCAACTAAAGTCTTAAGTCGACAACCCGTCTAAGTCAACTAATGTCTTAAGTCGACAACCGGTCTAAGTAAACTAAAGTCTTAAGTCGACAACCCGTCTAAGTCAACTAAAGTCTTAAGTCGACAACCCGTCTAATTCAACTAAAGTCTTAAGTCGACAACCGGTCTAAGTCAACTAAAGTCTTAAGTCGACAACCCATCTAAGTCAACTAAAGTCTTAAGTCGACAACCGGTCTAAGTCAACTAAAGTCTTAAGTCGACAACCCATCTAAGTCAACTAAAGTCTTAAGTCGACAACCCGTCTAAGTCAACTAAAGTCTTAAGTCAACAACCCGTCTAAGTCAACTAAAGTCTTAAGTCGACAACCCGTCTAAGTCAACTAAAGTCTTAAGTCGACAACCCGTCTAAGTCAACTAAAGTCTTAAGTCGACAACCCATCTAAGTCAACTAAAGTCTTAAGTCGACAACCTGTCTAAGTCAACTAAAGTCTTAAGTCGACAACCCATCTAAGTTAACTAAAGTCTTAAGTCGACAACCCCTCTAAGTCAACTAAAGTCTTAAGTCGACAACCGGTCTAAGTCAACTAAAGTCTTAAGTCGACAACCCGTCTAAGTCAACTAAAGTCTTAAGTCGACAACCCGTCTAAGTCAACTAAAGTCTTAAGTCGACAACCCGTCTAAGTCAACTAAAGTCTTAAGTCGACAACCCGTCTAAGTCAACTAATGTCTTAAGTCGACAACCCGTCTAAGTAAACTAAAGTCTTAAGTCGACAACCCGTCTAAGTCAACTAAAGTCTTAAGTCGACAACCCGTCTAATTCAACTAAAGTCTTAAGTCGACAACCGGTCTAAGTCAACTAAAGTCTTAAGTCGACAACCCATCTAAGTCAACTAAAGTCTTAAGTCGACAACCGGTCTAAGTCAACTAAAGTCTTAAGTCGACAACCCATCTAAGTCAACTAAAGTCTTAAGTCGACAACCCGTCTAAGTCAACTAAAGTTTTAAGTCGACAACCTATCTAAGTCAACTAAAGTCTTAAGTCGACAACCCTTCTAAGTCAACTAAAGTCTTAAGTCGACAACCCATCTAAGTCAACTAAAGTCTTAAGTCGACAACCGGTCCAAGTCAACTAAAGTCTTAAGTCGACAACCGGTCTAAGTCAACTAAAGTCTTATGTCGACAACCGGTCTTAGTCAACTAAAGTCTTAAGTCGACAACCCATCTAAGTCAACTAAAGTTTTAAGTCGACAACCCGTCTAAGTCAACTAAAGTCTTAAGTCGACCACCCATCTATGTCAACTAAAGTCTTAAATTGAGAACTCAACCTAGATTGACAACTCGTCTATGTTGAGGTGAAATTCAAACAATTCGATTAAAGTACAATGCTTGTTTATTTTGGCAATTAGATTCACAAGGTGAAAAGAATGTATGATCACTGTCAGAACTTGGTCCGCATCGCTGGCAGTAAGTCGGACCCGTTTCCAGTGAGGGTTGGACTCCGCCAAGCCTGCCCTTTGTCACCGATTCTGTTCATAAATTTTATGGACAAAATTTATAGGCGCAGTCAGGGCGTTAAGGGGTTACGGTTTGGTGGCCGTGGGATTAGGTCTCTGCTTTTTGCATTGTTCTCGCCCGGAGAAGGGTGGAGTGCCTTCTCTGGGTTGGGGAGGAGATCTTTCCCCAAGTGGAGGAGTTCAAGTACCTTGGAGTCTTGTTTACGAGTGGGGGAAGAGTGGATCGTGAGGGCGACAGGCGGATCGGTGCGTCGTCTTCAGTAATGCGGACGCTGTATCGATCCGTTGTGGTGAAGAAGGAGCTGAGCCGGAAGGCAAAGCTCTCAATTTACCGGTCGATCTACGTTCCCATCCTCACCTATGGTCATGAACTTTGGGTTATGATCAAAGGACAAGATCACGGGTACAAGCGGCCGAAATGAGTTTCCTCTGCCGAGTGGCGGGGCTCGACCTTAGAGATAGGGTGAGAAGCTCTGCAATCCGGTAGGAGCTCAAAGTAAAGCTGCTGCTCCTCCATATCGAGAGGAGCCAGATGAGGTGGTTTGGGCATCTGGTCAGGATGCCACGTCCGACCGGTATGAGGCCACGGGGAAGACCCAGGACACGTTAGGAAGACTATGTCTCCCGGCTGGCTTGGGAACGCGTGACATAGGCTCATAACTGCACCTCAGGAGATTTCAAGCCTTCTTTTGATATAATTTGGATTATTATGGCTAACAGTTTATAAAACCTCAAATTGAAAATCTTAAATATGTTGGGTTTCTTGAAAACTGTAAGCCACGATCATTAAAATTATAACAAAGGCTTGACATATTTCTGTTTTGTTTTGGCAAGAATGAGGACTCAGTTGCAGACAGGGAATGATTGATGCAGGCTTTTATTCTATAGTTTCTAGGAACTCTCTTCAGACAGAGTAAATAAACAAATAGCTACGGACTCCAGACTCTATACACTAGATCCATCCCATCCATTTTTTACCGCTTATTCCCTTTTGGGGGCGCTGGCGCCTATCTCAGCTACAATTGGGCGGAAGGCGGGGTACACCCTGGACAAGTCGCCACCTCATCGCAGGGTCCTATACACTAGATTAACAATCAAAATAAACGAAGAACAGGGTGCAAAACAACAGAAAATCACTCCAGGGGGAGGAAAAATGGCGATAGCAAAATCTACGCTGATCTAATAACAAAAAACAATCTATGATTAGCTACACCAAAAGAAAATCGTTCCCAAAGGAGACAAAACGCTATAAATAGAAACTACACTATGAAGAGCTAAGAAAACTACAATTTAAAGCACTCTAAGACACCACTGTCTGATTCCAATCAATGCCAGTCATCAGAATCAGGTAATACACCAACTTATATTCTCGTCTTCATGAAAGAAAGGAATCTATAAGTGTTAAACATGCTTGTATTATCCATTAACTTGTTAACAAAAATCTGTCTTTCATAAATAAATACATATAAATTATAAATATGAATGAGGTACAGTAGATCTCCTCGACTTGGTCAATTGAAACGTAGCTCGTCTGCAGAAAAAGTGTGAGCACCCCTGCTTTAGACTGTTAGACTGATGAACTAGACACATCAACTAGTTAAACACATCACCACGAAAATAAAACCAAAATCTGATCGAAATCATAGTTAAACATTTCAATTGAAAATATAGCAAATGCTAAGTACATTATCAACTGATTGGTGGTCTGTTACAATCCTCCCCCATCCATGCATGAGGAACACTTAACTTACTCACGAGTAACAATTGTTGTTTGATGTTATTGTTTTCATTACAGGAAAACAATGTATTACATTTTTATTCTGTTCTGTTTAAGAATTATTTTCCTAATTATCTGTGCTATTCTCAACCTGCTCTATTTATATACTATTTACATTATTATGTACATACTGTTGTTCTTGTGGTACTCCTTGGGCTACATCTGGAACTCCATGTAGTAGATTTAATGCCATGTCATGTCTCTAATGGGTGCCGTTATGGCCATAAAGTTCCTTAAATCCTTGAATAAGGAAATATGAAAACTGAAAAATCAAATAAAAATATGCACAATTCGAGAAAGATGTCAAAAAACGGTGTCAGCTTCAAAATCCCTTATTGTCAATCGCTATTTTTTTGTTTTCCATTATGGCAATATTGATGACCGACCGCTTAAGTCAATTTGAGTCAGCCATTTCAGACATAAACAGGTTCCACTGTATTCAAGTACAAAACCCAGAACCAGTGGAGTGTGTAAACGGTAAATGAAAACAGAATACAATGATTTGCAAAACCTTTTCAACTTATATTCAATTGAATAGACTGCTAAGACAAGATATTTAATGTTCAAACTGAGAAACATATTTTTTTTTGTGCAAATAATCATTAACTTGGAATATAATGGCAGAAAAGTTGGCATAGGGGCATTTTTACCACTGTATTACATGGCCTTTCCTTTGAACAACACTCAGTTAACCGTTGGGAACTGAGGAGACCAATTTTTGAAGTTCTTCAGGTGGAATTATTTCCCATTCTTGCTTGATGTACAGCTTAAGTTGTTCAACAGTCTCCGTTGTGGTATTTTAGGCTTCATATTACGCCTGTGTTGCTCCAACACCTGTATGTACCTTTCAGCTTTATTAATAGTGCCTTCACAGATGTGTAAGTTACCCATGCCTTGGGCACTGATACACCCCCGTACCATTTGCGCCGAGAACAGTCCGGGCGGTTCTTTTCCTCTTTGGTCCGGAGGACACAACATCCAGAGCTTCCCCCAAAAATTTCAAATGGGGACTCATCAGGCCATTTCTGGGTGTTGTTGATAAATGACTTTCGCTTTGCATTTTAAAGTTTTAATTTGCACTTACAAATGTAGCGACTAACTGTAGTTACTGATAGTGGTTTTCTGAAGTGTTCCTGAGCCCATGTGGTGATATCCTTTAAACACTGATATCGCATTTTAATGCAGTACTGCCCGAGGGATCCAAGGTCCGGGGCATTGCCGCTTATGTGCAGTGATTTCTCCAGATTCTCTGAACCTTTTGATGATATTACAGACCGTAGATGGTTACATCCCTAAATTAAGTGCAATAGCTCGTTGAGAAATGTTGTTCTTAAACTGCTCGACAATTTGCTCACACATTTGTTGACAAAGTGGTGACCCTCGCCCCATCCTTGTTTGTGAATGACTGATCATTTCATGGAAGCTGCTTTAATACCCAATCATCAATCAATCAATCAATCAATCAATGATCATTTATATAGCCCTAAATCACTTTTGTCTCAGAGGGCTGCACAAACCACAGCGACATCTTCGGTAGAGCCCACATAAGGGCAAGGAAAACTCACACCCAGTGAGACGTCGGTGACAATGATGATTATGAGAAACCTTGGAGAGGACCACATATGTGGGTAACCCCCACCCCCCCACCGAAAGCAATGGATGTCGACCAGGTCTAACATGATACTGTGAACGTTCAATATAGAGTGGATCAAACACAACCGTGAGAGTCCAGTCCAAAGTGGATCCAACACAGTAGCGAGAGTCCCGTCCATAGTGGAGCCAACAGGAAACCATCCCAAGCGGAGGCGGATCAGCAGCGCAGAGATGTCCCCAACCGATACACAGGCGAGCGGTCCATCCTGGGTCCCAACTCCGGACAGCCAGTACTTCATCCATGGCCACCGGACCGGACCCCCTCCACAAGGGAGAGTGGGACAGAGGAGAAAAAGGGAAGAAACGGCAGATCAACTGGTCTAAAAAGGGGGTCTATTTAAAGGCTAGAGTATACAGATGAGTTTTAAGGTGAGACTTAAATGCTTCTACTGAGGTAGCATCTCGAACTGTTACCGGGAGGGCATTCCAGAGTACTGGAGCCCGAATGGAAAACGCTCTATAGCCCGCAGACTTATTTTGGGCTCTGGGAATCACTAATAAGCCGGAGTCCTTTGAACGCAGATTTCTTGCCGGGACATATGGTACAATACAATCGGCAAGATAGGCTGGAGCTAGACCGCGTAGTATTTTACACATCTTAGAGAGCCATACAAGCCAAATATTTTAAAAAGTATTTCCATGAGAGCCATATAATATTTTTTTTAAGACTGGATACAACTAAATGCGTGCATTTTTAAGCAAGACCAACATTTTTCATTATTTCCAGTACTCTGGAATGCCCTCCCGGTAACAGTTCAAGATGCTACGTCAGTAGAAGCATTTAAGTCTCATCTTAAAACTCATTTGTATACTCTAGGCTTTAAATAGACTCCCTTTTTAGACCAGTTGATCTGCCGTTTCTTTTCTTTTTCTACTTTGTCCCACTCTCCCTTGTGGGATTAAGTACTAGCTGTCCAAAGTCGGGACCCAGGATGAACCGCTCGCCTGTGTATCGGTTGGGGACATCTCTGCGCTGCTGGTCCGCCTCCACTATGGACGGGACTCTCACTACTATATTGGATCCACTTTGGACTGGATTCTCACAGTTGTGTTGGATCCACTATGGATTGAACTTTCACAGTATCATGTTAGACCCGCTCGACCTCCATTGCTTTCGGTTCCCTCGGGGTGGGGGTGGGTTGCCCACATATGCGGTCCTCTCCAAGGTTTCTCATAGTCATCATTGTCGACGTCCCACTAGGGTGAGTTTTTCCTTGCCCTTATGTGGGCTCTACCGAGGATGTCGTTGTCTTTTGTGCAGCCCTTTGAGACACCATTGATTTAGGGCTATATAATTAAATATTGATTGATTGATGATTTATTTTAGAGTGTAATAAGTGTCTTATTCTTTTTAATAACCCTGTTTTTCTGAAGATAACCAACAATAAATAAAATACTTCTTACCATTAATGCGACTTCTTGAACAGGTGCGGTAGAAACCGGATGGATGGATTAAAATGCATGAGAATGTTTTATATTTTGAACATTATTTTTGACACTGTGATTACCAGCGGAATTATTCATTACTTATCGTGTTAAGCAATGTCAGCTAAGTCACTGGGGCGGTATAGCTCGGTTGGTAGAGTGGGCGTGCCAGCAACTTGAGGGTTGCAGGTTCGATTCCCGCTTCCGCCATCCTAGTCACTGCCGTTGTGTCCTTGGGCAAGACACTTTACCCACGTGCTCCCAGTGCCACCCACACTGGTTTAAATGTAAATTAGATATTGGGTTTCACTATGTAACGCGCTTTGAGTCACTAGAGAAAAGCGCTCTATAAATATAATTCACTTCACTTAACTTCACTAAGATTTATCTGAGAGCCAGGTGCAGTCATCAAAAGAGCCACATCTGGCTCTAGAGCCATAGGTTCCTGTCTTAAGTGAACAATCATGGCACCCACCTGTTCCCGATTAGCCTCTTCATCCGTGGGATGTTCCAAATAAGTGTTTGATGAGCATTCCTCAACCTTGTCAGTCTTGTTTGCCCTTTGTGCCAGCTTTTTTGAAACAAATGAGCTAATATTTGCAAAAAATAACAAAATTTTCAGTTCTAACATTAAATATCTTGTTTTTGCAGTCCATTCAACTGAATATAAGTTGAAAAGGATTTGCAAATCATTGTATTCTGTTTTTATTTACCATTTACACGACGTGCCGACTTCACTGGGTTTGGGTTTTGTAGCTTGATATGGTGAGCAGGACTTCTCTGAACGTTTTTTTTTTTTTTTTTGCTCTACTTGAAGATAATTCTATGTTTATTTTCATCGACTAGATGTTAAATCTTTTTGTCGCCGTCATCATGGATAACTTTGAGTACCTGACCAGAGACGCCTCCATTCTGGGCCCTCATCACCTGGACGAGTTCATCCGCGTTTGGGCCGAGTATGACCCTGCTGCCTGGTAGGTGCTTCTACTGTTTTGTTGTTGCCATGTCATGCTTCAAGAGGGGGGATTTGCTTAAGGCCTCTCAGTTCCAGACAAATGATTTAATGTCATGAAGTAGGAAGGAGCTAAATCACATTTTAGCAGCAGGGTGAAAGACATAAAGCCTTAGCTCTTTTCAAGCTTGTTAAGAGTGACAAACCCAACGCTTTCATGACAGATCCTGGTAAATCCTGTGAGTCATTACCTACCCGACACTCTAAAAGTGCTCCATCAGTCTCGGGGATGTGAAGGGAACACATTTCTTCCAACTGGTGGGATAATACAAATGTTGTTTTTACAATTATCCATATAAAGAGGAGCAAACTAAACTGGGCAGGTGCTTTGTTCCACTGTACATTTTTAAAATGGATAAGTTTTATGTTAAGTTACACTATATTGCCATAAGTAATTGGCCAACATTCCTAACCCATAGGATTCAATATGATGTGGGTCCACCTTATTTGCAGCTATTAAAGTTTCAACTCCTCTGGGAAGGCTGTCCACAAGGTTGTGGAGTGTGTTTACAGGAATTTCCGACCATTCTTCCAAAAGCGCTTTGATGAGGTCACACACTGATTTAGAAGGCCTGGCTCTCAGTCTCCGTTTTAATTCATCCCAAAGGTGTTTTATCGGGTTTAGGTCAGGACTCTGTGCAGGCCAGTCAAGAGGAAGAGGAAGGGCTCGTTACACAACACGGCTGTAAGGTGTATGGCTGCAGAAGTAGAGAAAAAAGTGAAAAAACAGCAAAAACAAAAGTTAGCATGCTAGCATTAGCTTGCTAGTGTGCTAATGTTTGTATGCTAACAGTTGACGTGTCTCAGGTATCGAGTGACACAACACGGCTGTAAGGTTGGGAACATGGAATTGCTCCAGGAAATCAAATGTATTTATACGTAATGAAACTAAAATTAAAAACAGCTCTGATAAATTTCTATATTACATTAAAAAAAACTGTTTTAGTTTAATAAAATTCTACCCAAACATTTGATAAAGTAAAGGGCAAATAATTCAACAAAAAGCATCCCAGACTTCTGTTTTCTAAAGTAAATCTGTACATAAACAATGTGATTTGCCTGAGTGTCTGGACAGATGAGATTATAAAAACATATAAACAAAAACAGAATATATACTTAAAAAAATGTTTTGGTATGCTGGAGCATTCAAAGTTCCTTTCACTGGAACTAAGGGGCCAAGCCCAACACTTGAAAAAACAACCCCATACCATAATTCCTCCTCCACCAAATTTCACACTCCAGTTCTCCTGGCAACCTCCAACCTCAGACTCATCCATCAGATTGTCAAATTGAAAAGCGTGATTCATCAGTCCAGAGAACGTGTCTCCACTGCTCTACAGTCTAGTCGCGACATGCTTTAAACAATTGTAAAACATCTTGTTGCGAAAAATGAGTTGGAATTTCACAAGAAAAAGCTCACAGTTTCACAAGAAAAACTTAGAATTTTGGCAGTATTATAATAAAAGTCGTATTTTTACTCAACGCAAGTCAACAATTTACAAGAAAAACTGAACATATGTGCAATATTATGATAAAAGTTGGAATTTTACTCAATAACAGTCAGTTTTACCAAAAAAGTTTAACATTTTGGCAATTAAAAGTTGAATTTTTACTCAATGCAAGTCAACAATTTACAAGAAAAACTGAACATATGTGCAATATTATGACAAAAGTTGGAATTTTACTCAATAACAGTCAGTTTTACCAAAAAAGTTTAACATTTTGGCAATTTTATGAAAGGAGTTGTAATTTTTCTCAGCAAAAGTCACACGTTTATAAGAAAACGTTTACATTTTGGCAATGTTATAATAATATTTAGAATTTTTACTTGGCAAATTTATCACAAAAGTCATATTTTTACTCAAACAATGTTCTTTCACAAAAACAACAAAAACATTGGCAATTTTGTAATAAAAGTTGGAATTTTATATGGAAAATGTCACCATTTTGCATTGAAAAGTAATAATTTTACTTAAAAAATTAATTATTTTATGAGAAAATATTAAATATTACAGAAACAGAAAGAATCTGAGAAATTGTTCCCAATTTCATTTAAAAAAATAAAGTCGACAAATTGTGAGAAAAAGACTGCTTTTAGTTACTTTATTTTTTTAAATGTTTTTGTTTGTAATTGCTTTTTAATTTTCATCTTTTGTTTCACATTATTACATTATGTCTTCATATACATATTCAGTTTCTTTTTTTATTAATTTTGGCCAAAGGGGGCGCATTTCAATTTCTTACACACACTTGTTATTTCATATGTTGACCAGAGGGGGAGCACTTTTAAAACAGACACACAGTCAATTTGAAAAATCCCTTCTTTTTGGGACCACCCTCATTTTGATAAGTTTTACAAAAAGGGCTGCAAATGAGACATTATTTAATAGATGCAATGGTGATACTGATTGGGACAATGATTTCAGTCCTAACTTGTTCACCGGTCCTTATATGGAAGGTACTTTTCCTTGATGTCTCATAAAGGGTAGAAATACAAGAACACACACACGCGCACACACACACACACACACACACACGCACACACACTCTTCTATTTTTAACCTTCTTGAGACCTCAAAAAAATGCCCACCTCTTTAGGACCACCCTTTCTAGATGTATAAAGATTTGTATTTACAACATTAATAACGTACACACATACTATGCAAATATATAAAAGCTTGTTGTGAAAAAAATAGTTGGAATTTCACAAACATAGAATAGAATAGAATAGAGTTTTATTGTCATTATTGCAATGAACAGGTTCAAAGAACAACGAAATTGGAGCAGCTCCTCCTAAGGTGCATATACAATATGGTAGTATAAATAGTAAAAAAAAAAAAAGATAGAGATGACAGATGTATCTATGTATATGTATATGTATCCACACAGATGCATATCTGCATGCATATGAATACATATACACACATACATAAAACATTATTGCACATTGTAGTCCGAAAAAATAGAAAAACATTTAAACATTACACATGAGGACATGATGGACATATTGTGCTCACTCAGTGCCTGTTTAGTGCTACTATGGCTCTTGGGTAAAAGCTATTTTTTAGTCTATTGGTGCTCGCTTTTAGCACCCTGTAGCGTCTGCCTGAGGGTAGCAGTTCCAGGTGGATGTGCCCGGGGTGGAATGGGTCTTTCAGGATGCTCTGTGCTGTCCTGAGACAGCGGGAGCTGTACAGGTCAGCCAGGGGGGGGAGGGGGCATCCGATTAACTTCTGGGCGGTCTTTATGACTCTCTGGAGCGCCGTTCTCTATGCGGCCGTGCAGCTGCTGAACCACACACAGATGCAGTAGGTCAGGATGCTCTCAATGGAGCACCGGTAGAAGGACACCAGCAGTTCCTGTGAGAGGTGGTTGTTCCTGAGTATTCTCAGGAAGTGCAGTCTCTGGTGTGCCTTCTTGATGGTAGCCGTGGTGTTGGTGCTCCAGGATAGGTCGTCGGCCAGGTGGACTCCCAGGGAGCGGAAGTCGGAGACCCTCTCCACACAGTCACCACTGATGATCAGGGGCAGGATGTCCGTTTTTTTCCTCCTGAAGTCTATGACCAGCTCCTTGGTCTTGGAGGTGTTCAGGGCCAGGTTGTTGACTTTGCACTAATCCGACAGCTTCTCCACCTCATCCCGATATGCAGCCTCGTCTCCCTCCGAGATGAGCCCCACTACGGTGGTGTCATCCGCAAATTTGATGATGGAGTTGCTGGAATGGGCAGGTGTGCAGTCGTATGTGTAGATGGAGTAGAGAAGGGGGCTCAGCACGCAGCCTTGTGGAGAGCCGGTACTGAGGTGCAGGCTTGATGATATGTGGCGACCCAACTGCACCCTCTGGGGGCGGTTGGATAAGAAGTCCTTAATCCACATGCAGATGGAGTTCGAGAGACCCAGGTCTGACAGTTTGGACACCAGTCTATCAGGAATAATGGTGTTAAATGCCGAGCTATAATCCACAAAAAGCAGCCGCACGTAGCTCCCCCCCGTCTCCAGGTGACCCAGGGAGGAGTGTAGGGCTGTGGCGATGGCGTCCTCTATGGACCTGTTGGCTCTGTAGGCAAACTGGTGTGGGTCGAGCTCGGGAGGGAGGACTGAGGTGATATGGGTCCGTACCAGCTTCTCGAAGCACTTCATAGCTATAGGTGTAAGTGCAACTGGACGGTAGTCATTCAGACATCTGACAGAGTTCTTCTTCGGCACCGGGATTATTGTGGAGGTCTTCAGGCATGATGGGATGACGGCCTGGGAGAGGGACTGGGTGAAGATCTTCGTAAATACTCCGGCCAGCTGGTCTGCACAGTCTCTTAGTACCTGTCCCGGGACTCCATCTGGGCCCGTAGCCTTCCTCGGGTTCACTGCCTTCAGCGTGCGTCTCACCTCATGCTCCTCCAGTATAAGGATGCAGCTGCTGTGGGTGTTGGGTGGGAGTGTTGTGACGGCTGCAGGTGTTTTTCTCTCAAATCGGGCGAAGAAGCTGTTTAACTCCCCCGCTCGAGAGGCGTCGCCGTCAGCCGAAGGGTTACTGGGTCTGAAGTTGGTCATGTCTTTTATTCCTTTCCATACCTCCTTGGTGTTGTTGCTCTGCAGGTGGGCTTCCATTTTCCTCCTGTGTTCGGCTTTTGCCTCTCTGATGCCTCTCTTCAGATTGGCTCTGGCAGCACGGTAGAGTGCCAGGTCCTGCGCTTTGAAGGCACTGTCTCTCTCTTTGAGTAAGCCCTGGACTGTTTTTGTCATCCAGGGCTTCCTGTTGGGGTAGACTCGGATGCGCTTGTCCACTGTGACAGTGTCTATGCAGTGTTTGATGTACCCCAGGACTGCTTCTGTGTACTGCTCCAAGTCTGGGTTTTCAAAAACTGACCAGTCTGTTGTATCAAAGCAGTCCTGCAGCTGTTCCATGGCTCCCTCCGGCCATGTTTTGACCGTTTTGGTTGTGATAGGAGCACTTTTTCTCATTGGTGTGTAAGCTGGCAAAAGGAGCAGGGATATGTGGTCAGACTTGCCTAATTGGGGAAGTTGTTTGGCTCTATATCCTTTTTTTATGTTGGAATAGACTTTGTCCAGTGTGTTAGCTCCCCTCGTAGCACACTTCACATGCTGGTGAAGTTTGGGGAGCACTTTTTTCAGGTCGACATGATTAAAGTACCCCGCTATGATGTGGATGCCGTCGGGATATTTGTTCTGTTGTGCACTGATTGTATCGTGCAACAGAGCTAGCGCCGTGCTAGCGTTAGCATCGGGAGCTATATACACGTTTGTGATCAGGACAGCAGAGTGCTCCCTGGCTAGATGGAAGGGTTGGCATTTAACTGTAAAATATTCCAAATCTTGGGAACAGTGGCTGTTAACTACCTTTGAATCAGAAGTCCGCTTGTTGTTTAGGTAGGTTAGCAGTCCACCCCCACGCCGCTTGCCGGAAGACTCTGCGTTTCTGTCCTGTCTGTGTGCTGTGTGACCGGTTAGCTCCATGCTACCGTCAGGGATTGAGGACGTTAGCCAGGTTTCCGTAAACAATAGGGCACAGCTGTCCATCACGGTGTTTTGTGCTACACGGAGCCTCACCTCGTCCATCTTGTCCTCTTCACCATGAGGAGCGAGCGACCTCGCATTAGCCAGGAATAGACTTGGTATCGCTGGTCTGTTTGGGTTCATTTTTAGTCTGGCTAACACGCCGCCCCTTCGGCCACGGCGTCTTCG